>NW_027601727.1:0-81115 GCF_053455715.1 Rhinoraja longicauda
ATATTTAAAATTAATATTCACCATACAAGACTAATAGGCAATGTGCTAACCAATAGCGAGTCAAAATACCTACTCTTGACATGTTTTACCACCGCTGTCCTGTTATTACTGAGTGCCATCTCTGGTCAAATATCTAATGACAATCCACATAAATGCTGTGGCTATAAAAACAGATCGGAGGCTTGGTGATTTGTGCTGAATGACTCATCTCCCAATTTCCAAAGACCGTTCCAACAAGTACAAAACACATGTCAAGACTATGATGGAGTACTCTTCACTTGCTTGGATGAAAGTAGTTGCAACAACATGTAGAAGGTCAAAGCCATCCAGAATGAACAGGTTGTGTTATCGGCACACCATCTCCCTCCCAAGCAGTGGCTGCAGTGTGTGCTGTCTGCAGTATGCACTGCACAATCTCACCATCATTACACTGACAGCAACTCCTAAACTTGCGACCGTCAAAGGATATTAGGCACATGGAAACACAGCTTCTATCTCTTCTCTTTTGCATAATATAAAGTGACCTGCCTTCGAATATATAGCCATTTCTTCAATATGGTAGAGTATCAATCCGGGATATTCCTATTCAATATCTGAACAGTAATTCAATTTCAAAGTCGTCTAGTTGATCCTCATTGCCTATACTCGTTCTCACCGAGCAAACAGCTAACAATGGCCTGTTTCCGTTATCATTGTTACTTTTTTTGCATATCTTTCATTCATTTGTTTTATATCTCTCTACATCCCTGTCTATATCTCTCGTTTCCCTTTCCCCTGACTCTCAGTCTGCAAAAGGATCTCCACCTGAAACGTCAACGATTCCTTTTCTCCAGAGATGCTGTCTGACTCGCTGAATTATTCCAGCTTTTCGTATCTATCTTCGGTTTCAATCAGCATCTGCAGTTCCTGTGTAGGATGCTGGTTTAAAAGTAAAGGAAGAAAGGTCTCGACCTGAAACGTCACCCATTCCTTCTCTCCACAGAGCATGCTGCCTTCCTGCTGAGTTACTCCAGCATTTTGTGTCTATCTGCAGTTCCTTCCTACACATGTGAATGGTAAAGCACGGTTGACATAGAAGGTGATGGCTCACCTTCTTGAGGGCAACTAGGAATGAGATGCCCCAAGTGACAATGCCCACAGCCAATGCACGAACAAACAATAAGCTCTGACGGTCGTGCAAGTTATATGTTACCTCCATGCTGTGAAATGGAAAAAATATACCAAGTCAACAGCAAAAGCCAATTAAGCAGAAAAACTTAAGGCTTATTTTGAAACGTAGATTTCAACACAGAAAATCATGGAGCAATAAACAGCACAATCCACCATATGGCATGCCTCTTTATTGCTAACATTGTGATCACTTTAAATATTTACTCCTGAGTTTTACATAAACAAGAGCATTTTTTATAAAGGACTGTTTCCTGGGTGTGTAATTCCCACATCAACCATGAATTCTAATTTGCCATGCAGGAATCGTCACAAAGAAATGCTCCCTACTGTTTGCAATCATGCAATGTTAACCTTTAAACACAATCCACAGACATCTGAGGTTGAAAAAAAAAACAAGTTCAGAAACTATTTCTGCCTGGGCAGAAAATATAAATATCAATAGCAGACAGCCATGACTTTCACATCATCTCAACTCAAACTAATCTCTGCAATTTAATGACTTGCTTGCTTCATTCGATCTACATTCAACTGAAAATAGGTTGCCCTCAGCAGCACGGTGTGCAGGCAGCAACAACAGAGGTTATAAAGTCTCCGTGCTGTTTCTTATTCTCCTCCCACTCACTCAAGATGAACAATCGTTGGTACGAGTTCTATTTGGTGACCCATTCGTCTTACAGGACAAGAGCCATGGATAGAAGAAAGAAAATATATCAGTCATACTGATATTAGATCAAGGTAGGAAGATAAGCATCTCCTTGTCTTATCATGTGGTCCTGAACCATAGAGAAAGTAGACCCACCAGGCTTTCTTCTCCTCATATGATAGATTCCACATTCACATAAGGCACTTAGAGAAAACAGCAGAGGATGACATCTTCAAATAAGTTCAATTTAGTTTCATTTTTTAGTTTAGAGATGCAGTGCAGAAACAGGTCCTTCGACCCACTGAGTCTACGCCGACCAGCAATCCCTGCACACTAACACTATCCTACACACACTCGGGACAATTTACAATTATACCAAGCCAATTAATCTACAAACCTGTACATCTTTGGAGTGTGGGAGGAAACCGGAGATCCCGGAGAAACCCCACACAGGTCACAGGGAGAATGTGCAAACTCCATACAGACAGCACCCGTAGTCAGGATCAAACCCAGGTCTCTGGCGCTGTAAGGCTGTAACTCTACTGCTGCTCCACCGTCCCATCATATTAGAACAAAATTCAAAATAATACCAACAGCCAACATGTAAAGAAGCGATTGAGTCAAAAGCAACAATAAATATATTTTTTAAGTTCATCTTAAAAAAAATAGCTGCTTCACATCATGAATTGCAAAATATTTTAAGAATCCAAGTTCAGAAAGTAAAATAATTTCTTCATTCAGATTCGTACCAGGTTATTGTTTTCTCACTGCAAACCTGTATCACACTTCTGGCAAGCTTCCCGCAGGAGTGATCTAACCTGCAGGTCTAATAGGAAACTATTCAAAATAGACGCAAAAAGCTGGAGTAACTCGCGGGACAGGCAGCGTCTCTGGAGACAAGGAATGGATGACTTTTCTAGTCGAGTCCCTTCTCCATATTGAAATGATTTCCATGTACCTCGACTCCATCCTATACTACAGCCCCCAGCACCCCGCCCCCCAAGTCCAATCTCTCCCGACCTATGTCCAACCTGAAGAAGGGTCTCGATCCGAATTGTCACCCAGTCCTTCTCTCCAGAGATGCTGCCTGGCCCGCTGAGTTACTCCAGCTTTTTGTGTCAATCTTCGGTTTAAACCAGCATCTGCAGTTCCTTCCGACACTATTCAAAATACATTGCTTTCGTTCCAGAACCAAGGTCACCCAAACCTCAACAAATGATGGTGAAAAAGTGAAGAATGAAAAATATTATCTCAGAAGAGATTAGTGATGTAGTCAGTGGCAAACTCACAGAGGGATGTGAAACCGAGAATGTAAATTTTAAAATCAAGGTTGCATAACTGAGATAATGTAGCATGTACAAGACTGATAGGTGAACAAGTACTTGGAGGCTCATTGGAACATACACATTTTTGTGGATGGATGACGTAAACTTAGAGAGAATAGAACTGCCCACCAGGAGTGCACTACCGTGGTTATGTTTGGGTTCAGAGAAGGCATGGATGTAAAAGCTTCTGGAGGATGTGAATGGAGGTTGGGATTTGGTGATGTTAAGGGGATGGATAGTTTCAGTGATGGCACGGATATATATAGTCCTATATTCAATGCAAGATCAAATGTCACAAGTTCGGAACAGTGCAGTTGAGTTTCAGACATTTGCTTGAGAAGGGACAGAACTGGTGGCCATGAGGTGGAGATCAAAGTAAATAGCCTTGGACTTCCAAATATTCAGGAGGAGTAAATTTCCACTTATCCAGTAATGGAATTCACTAACATCCGAGTGTCTGGAAACCCAGCAGTTGAGGATCAGGAGAGGAGGTGAATCAAATCTGTGTGGCAATGGTGTGTATGTGATGCAATATTATCAGATTACATTAACAAGTACATCACCAAAATGCCACAAGAATAGAACTTGGAGAGCACGGTAACATTGTGCTGTTTTGCACTTGTTGTTTTATTTATTTGTGTATTTATCATACTGTATGTATATTGTTTATCCTGTGAGCTTCACGTGAACAAGGAATTTCATTGCACACTAATGTATATTGCAACAAACTAATCTGAAACTGGAACCAATGAAGACAGGAAGAGAAGCCACTGCAGGTGATTATTTGACTGGGTTGACAAGATAAATGACACACCAGCGGTGTACAGCGCAAAAGGACACTTATAGTCAAGTAAAATCCTTACAGTCATAAAATGAGTGAAATTGTAAAAAAAAATAAATGCAATGTTTGGTGAGGTTCTACTGTAAAAGTGGAATCTAAAATGGAGCAGTGCTCAGTGTGGATTATTCACCACGCTCGAGGGACTGTATGCTCCTCAAACTGTTATTTGACCTAAAGGGATAACATTTGCAGAATAACACAGTAATGTCAGATACTGTATTATATTGGCATTAGAATGATTCATTAATCCCAGTTGGTTTAAGATGATCCTAAAGCAATAATCTAGAAATAGTAAAAACAGAATTTAAAACCATTATAAATGGTGTCGTCTATTGGAAAATGGAGTATTTGTGATGAGATGAACCAGGTCATAAAATCCAAGTAAAATGGGACAAAAAGGTAATATAACAGACAATGCCAAAGCTATCAAGTTTCATATAGTCAACTTCCGATGCCAATGGAAAACATATTATTCACCTTATGATCAATGCTAATCTGTCAATAGCAACAAATTCTAAGCTCTTCAGCAATAGCGTTTTTCAATTGGAAATCATTAACACACTGAAAGAATACCCAGATTTTCAATTAATTATGTTTATTTGTCATATGTACTGGACATGAACAGGAACAATGAAATTCTTACTTGCGGCAGCTTTGCAGGCACATGAGGCACCAAAAAAAAAAAAAGGAATTCAGTTAATCTAAGTAAACCAGAACTTGATAGCGCAAAAAATACCAAAGTGTTTCGGGCAACTACAAAGTATGTAGTGCAAAGTCTTCGGTGGTTCGGGTAATGGGGAACCGTTGAGGTTAGGGTTGTACAGGGTGGTTCAAGATGCCTTGGCGAATGCCAACAGAATTAACAAGCTCATCTCTAAACTAAACTAAATCTGGAAGCCTGGCTCCATCCTGGGGGTGGCGTTGGATTTACTGCAGGTGGTCTTAGAGGGGAAGATGCTCCTCAAACTTAGACAATACAGCTTACCCCCTCCATGACACACTGGTCAACCTGAGGAGCACCTTCAGCAACAGACTGGCTCCACCAAGATGCAGCACAGAACTCCACAGGAGATCTTTTTTCCCCTGTGGCTATCAACTCCTCCCCCTTCTGTCGTGGGGTAGACTGACTCCCCTTCCTCTCTCCCAACCTTTGCACATCCCCCATCTTGGACTTTCCACTTGTCACTTTCATATCATGTTTCATGCACTTTGTTGTGTTTTATAACTGTTGGCAGACCAATTTCCCTCCTGGGATAAAGTTCTATTGTATCGTATCTTAAGTGGTTGACGGGGAGAGGCTATTCACTAATAATTTGTCCTGGTCCAATCACATTGATGCTCGGGCCAAGAAAGCATACCAGTGCCTCTACTTCCTCAGGAGAGTAAGGAAATTAAGCATGTCCACTTTGTTGGAGATACGTTCTTTGGTTGTTGCCTATTTGCATGAAGAAGGAGCAGGGTCAGGTGGCCCAAATTTCCAAAGTGAAGGCAAGGGATGAAGCGATCGGCTTCTCTGATGGCGCAGTGGCAGCGGTCGAGTGTGTTTGATCCTCCAGTGCTGATATTAGCTTGAAAAAAGTAAGCGTGCAGGTACAGCAGGCAGTGAAGAAAGCTAATGGCATGTTGGCCTTCATTGCGAGAGGATTTGAGTTTAGGAGCAAGGAGGTCCTACTGCAGTTGTACAGGGCCCTGGTGAGACTGCATCTGGAGTATTGTGTGGAATTTTGATCTCCTAATTTGAGGAAGGACATTCTTGCTGTTGAGGGAATGCAGCGTAGGTTCACCCAGTTAATTCCCGGGATGGCGGGACTGTCATATGATGAAAGAATGGGTCGACTGTGCTTGTATTCACTGGAATTTAGAAGGATGAGAGGGGATCTTATAGAAACAGGTAAGATTCTTAAAGGATTGTACAGGCTAGATGCAGGAAAAATATTTCCGATGTTGGGGGAGTCCAGAACCAGGGGTCGCAGTTTAAGAATAAGGGGTAGGCCATTTAGGACTGAGATGAGGAAAAACTTCTTTACCCAGAGAGTTGTGAATCTCTGTAATTCTCTGCCACAGAAGGCAGTGGAGGCCAATTCACTGGATGTTTTCAAGAGAGAGTAACTCAGCGGGACAGGCAGCATCTCCGGAGAGAAGGAATGGGTGATGTTTCGGGCCCAGACCCTTCTTCAGACATCTTTGAGCCATATCACTGTCAAAATGAATGTGCAGGGTGCTGTTATAATGGTGGAGTGCCTGAGAAGTCTGCATAGTCATGTTTAGTTTATTGTCACGTGTACCGAGGTACAGTGAAAAGCTTTTGCTGCGTGCTAACCAGTCAGTGGAAAGACTATACATGATTATAGAATTGAGCCCATCTTGTGTGTAGATACATAGTAAAGGGAAAAACGATTAATGCAAGATAAAGTCCAATTCAAGATAGTCTGAGTGTGTCCAATGAAGTTGATAGTAGCTCCGGACTGCTCTCTAGTTGTGGGTTGGATGGTTCAGTTGCCTGATAACAGTTGTGAAGAAACTGTCCCTGAATCTGGAGGTGTGCGTTTTCACACTTCTGTACCTCTGGCCTGATGGGGGAGGGGAGAAGAGGGAGTGGCCGGGGTGAGACTCATCCTTGATTATGCTGCTGGCCCTGCCGAGGCAGCCTGAGGTATAAATGGGAGTCAATGGAAGGGAGGTTGGTTTGTGCACCTGTGTTTTATGCACCTGTCACATCTGAGTGCTGTCTTTTAATTTCTGCCTCAGCATTTCCCAACTATTGCAGGTTGCATGTGGGACAGAAAAACTTTTACTTATCAACGTCGGTAGTCACTACTTGAAATCTGTTCACTTTATGTACTCGCTTTTTAGTCGTTTCTGTTTTGTTTTATGTCAAGGTCATTCCAAACTACATAAGACTATTTTGCAGAAATGTCAGTATTCAATGTAGTCATTCAAACCACGCAACAGTCAGGGCAATATTGCCTGCATGTTCCACTCTTGCTAAGGATTACTGACAGCAGACCTGTGGATTGCAGGATCTTGCAATGAGCTGGTTTGACTCATAGAACAGTGCAGCTCAGCAACAGGCCCTTCGGCCCACAATGTCTGTGCCAAACATGATGCCAAGACCAACACTTATCTGCCTTACATAATCCATACCCTTCCATTCCCTGCATATCCATTTCTCTATCCAAGTCTCTTCTCTTCCCCTATTGCATCGTTACCACTCCTGGCAGCACATTCTGGGCACTCACCACCCTCTGTAGAAAACAAAACTATCCCGCACATCTTCTTTAAACTTTACCCCTCTTACCTTAAAGCTATACCCTCTAATTTGAAGAAGGGCCTCGACCCGAAATGTCACCTATTCCTTCTCTCCAGAGATGCTGCCTGTCCCGCTGAGTTACTCTAACTTTTTGTGTCTACCCTCTAGTTTGATTCGGATAGAAAGATCTTTCATCTGATTCATGACTGGAGGAGACTCACTGTGATGGATGTTTCTTTTGTTTGGTGTTGTTTTATGGTTGTATGTGTTATTGCATATTTTTATTGCTTATTTTTATTGGTCTTATTGTTGAACTGCGGGTCATTTTGCATTTCACTGCACATTTATGTGTATGTGACAAATAAATGGACTATTGATTGATATTGATATTTGCGTAGTGAACCTTCATTAGGTTAAAAATCTATTATGGTGATCCAATCCTATGGAGGAAAACCTGAAGAGCACCATGGACAGATGTCATAGGTATCCCTTGTGTCTCTGAATGCCACCCAAAGAAGCTGCCAAAATTGATATTATGGGTCACAAGAGCCCGATCAACTTGATGGGTAGTTAATGGAATCCTAAATCCTTAACTTTGACTCTTGCCTACGGAACAGACTCCAGGGCACGACAATAAATTTGATGCCCCAACAGTTATTAAGCAGCGTCCTGGAAGATGGCGGAACCAGCAACATGTGGATCAGCACCACTGACCATACCACCTTTGCCAGTCAAGTGATGCCATCTTGAATGCCGTATTTTTTTTTAAAAGATGCATGTTTTGGCAACAAATTGAGGATTTCCTTGGGCAAACCCAATGGTTTGTGCATTTTTATGCTCGTCTTGTCCACATAGTTCACTTAGCACAACTGGCTGGTGAAGAATCAAACTCCATGTTCCACGTTAACCCACTCGAGTGGCACATGGGTCTCTTGCCAAGAGAGTGCAATAGGAAATTGGGGTCTTAGGTAATGAATTCACTTAAGTTAACTAGTTGGCTGCATCTTCAGCTTGGAGGAATCCTAAATCCTTAACTTTGACTCTTGCCTACGGAACAGACTCCAGGGCATGACAATAAATTTGATGCCCCAACAGTTATTAAGCAGCGTCCTGGAGGATGGCGGAACCAGCAACATGTGGATCAGCACCACTGACCATACCACCTTTGCCAGTCAAGTGATGCCATCTTGAATGCCGTGTTTAAAAAAAAAAGATGCATGTTTTGGCAACAAATTGAGGATTTCCTTGGGCAAACCCAATGGTTTGTGCATTTTTATGCTCGTCTTGTCCACATAGTTCACTTAGCACAACTGGCTGGTGAAGAATCAAACTCCATGTTCCACGTTAACCCACTCGAGTGGCACATGGGTGTCTTGCCAAGAGAGTGCAATAGGAAATTGGGGTCTTAGGTAATGAATTCACTTAAGTTAACTAGTTGGCCTCATTTTCAGCTTGGAGCACAGGGAGCTGTTGGCTTAACAGCAAGGCACATCCTTGCTATATCTACATTTCCTGGCATCAAGCTCTATCGGCACATTACTCATGACAATCCAAGAAAGACTTCTTGGCTGATATTTTCATGGTAGTACAAAGTTATGAAAATAGAGAGCTGAGACTTTTGATACAAGTCCTCATAATTGAGGAAACTAGTTTGAAAAATTGATTTGGAAACCATCACATTTCCATTAAGAATACCTTTTCTCAGAAAATAGCAGTGCAAGACTTACACTGAGCCAAAGAATTCCAGGAAATTAGGGGCCATGAATACAGTTCCTCATTAGATATTTTTAACGCCTGCCGTTGTTGATCATATTAATGCAGCAGAGTGGTACTGCTAGTGGAGCTGCGACTCACAGTACTAACGGGCCAGGTTCAATCCTCACCTCGGGTGCTGTCTATGAGATGTTTGCACGTTCTCTCTGTGACCATGTGGTCCAGGTGATGATTTCCTCCCACATCACATAGTTGTGTGGGTTTGTAAGTTAATTGTCCTCTGTAAAATGTCCCTAACGTGTAGGGAGTGGGTGCAACAAATAGGTTAACATAGAACTTGTGTGAAAGGATTCTGGAGACCCGTTTCCATGCTGTATCTTTCAATCATATGTTATCAGCAAATAATCTATTTTTCAGATTTTGTTTCAATTGTACAAGTTGAACCAGGATTATAAATGTATAGGAAGGATCTGCAGATGCTGGTTTAAACCGAATATAGACACAAAATGTTGGGAGTAACTCAATGGGGCAGGCAGCATCTCTGGATAAAAGGAATAGGTGACGTTTCAGGTTGAGACCCTTCTTCAGTGGAAGAAGGGTCTTGACCTGAAACATTATCTATTCCGTATAAATGTATACTCTTAAATACAGCTCAAAAAGATTGTATTTTCAAACACATTTATGAAATGTAACAAATTCACGATTATATGCTTCCTTTGATACTTCTCTGTTTAAAGCACGTTTGTTTCTGTCAAATATTGGTGCTCATCAATGTGAGAGATAGAAATTGCTCCATTTCAAGTACACAGTTCCAGCATAAAACCTACCAAATCAGTTATATCACATTTCATAGTATATAAAGAACCTGCTGCTGAGAAGAGTACTTATTGCCACAGCAATATGATGTTTGCCCATTGCCTATGGTGCTTCTTGAACGATAAACCACCACCGATTGTTTTTAAATTATGACAGCTTTATAAGAGATGCACCCATTGAGAACAGCATCAAACTGTCTCAGACTCATTACATACATTTTATCAGCCATACCCACAAGTTATTATGGTTGGGTAAAGTCTGCATCGTCGAAGTATGACAGGATCATGATTGTTCCTCAATATTTCAGCATTCCAACCTTATATACATGCAAGATATTACATATTTCGTCAAACCTCTACCACTATCATAGAAATTTTCATTCCCAAGTTAAATCTAGAACTTGATACCACACGCATGACAGCCTCCCTGATCCCAATTCTGAAGCATGTTCCAACTTGCACCAAGCCTTGCTCCTCGGTGCCTAGAAACTTGGTGGTCTAAGTTAAGCAGCACTTTGATTTAAAAAATTGCATCCATATTTTGAAACCTATCCTCGATCCAATTGCTCCTTATGTCCTTAATCTTCTCCAGCCTGATGACAATCCAAGATCTCTGCACTCCTTTAATTCTGGTCACCTCATCATCCCAAAATTAAACCCTTCCACTATGGAGGACCATACCATTAATTGCTTTGTTCTTAAGTTCAGGAAATCCCACACCAAATTTCTCCATCTCTTTTCATTTCAATAGTCAGTTGAAACCTATCTCTATGACCAAGCTTTTGTTAATCTTCCCAAATATTTCCCTTGGTGGCCCAGTATCAAGGTAAGTATTGTTATATTAAAGTGGAGGCTGTGGCAGCTGGATTGTCATTCACTATTGTGGCTGGATGAGAATGTACTACAGTGAAAACACAAGATACTGAGATGCTGGAATTGGAGCAAGTAGCAAACTGGTAGAAGAACTCAGTGGGCCAGGCAGCTTCTGTGGAGGCAAAGGGATGGTCGACCTTCCAGGTCATACCTTTGGAAGATACAGGAGCAGAATTAGGCCATTTGGCGCATCAAGACTACTGCGCCATTCAATCATGGCTGATCTATCTTCGCCTCTCCACCCCATTCTCCTGCCTTCTGCCCCTGACACCCGTACTAATCAAGACTTTGTCATTCTCAGCCATAAAAATATCTATTGACTTGGCTTCCACAGCCGTTTGTCAACACCCTCTGATTAAAGAAATTCCACCTCATCTCCTTTCTAAAGGTACATCCTTTTATTCTGAGGCTATGGCCTCTAGTCCTAAACTTTCCCACTCGTCGAAACATCCTCTCCTCATCCACTCTATCCAGGCCTCTACCCAGGGTAGATACCTTGCATCAGATTATGCTGAAGATGGTGATGAGGCACAAGACAAATCTGAACCTAGGCATAGGTGTGGCATACCCAGCATTGACATGTCCATTATATTGTCAGCGGATACCAGTTTTAACAACTAGTGGTGAGATAAAAGGAGTATGTGTTATGATCCAGAAAATAAAAGTATTCCATTGATTTTTTTAATTGTTTTCAATATCCTTACTGTGGCTACAAAATTGATTCCAAATATAATCTCTCCTTGACAGAATCCATCATGCTGCCCATTCCAAAGCTGTGCAAACATTGTGCAGGTCTCCGACAATTGCTGGTTGGGCTCTTTGCCATTGGACTTTTGACAGCCGCCCCCATTTTGGTTAATGCATTCCTCCCCTCACTGTTGTCACCACCCACGCTCGCTACCTACAGTCTGTTCATACCATTTTATTTTTAAACAATGTTAAGTGGCTTGGATAATATGAATAAAGCACATAGAATACGCACAGGACTTGGAAAAAATAAGAAAGTCAGATGCTTTCTAATGAAGAGGTTCTTTTCAACTTACCCACAGACTTCATTGCTGAGTGTGGACTTGAACACGTGATATCAGACTTTCTAACCACAACTCTGATCCTTTGTTGCAACAGCAAATACAATTGTCCAAACTCCAGGCAAAAAATTGCATGGAAATTTGTGGTTTTAATTGTAACTATAAGATCCACCAAAAACCGAGAGGGTATCGACAGTGACTACTTTAGTGGTGTGAACAGAAACTTGATTGGGCGGGTCTTCCCCGAATTTTCTGGAAAAATGAACCCAAATTTGGCAACTCCCAACACCTTCACTGTAATACAATGTCAAACCTGAAGGGTTTATCCTGTTTCACTCTTCACAGATGCTTCCTAACCCATTGATTATTTCCAACATTTTCTGTTTTGATTTCAAATTTCCAGCATCTGTTTTCTTGTTTTAATTTATTGTTTTCTTTTTTCAAATTTAATGGTATTTTTATAAATGACCTCACCAATTCTGAGGACAGGGTTGGCTACTTGCAACCTAACGGTACTACTTTGCATCCCAGCCAGTTTCAGTTGGAAGCCCTGCTCCAGGGAGATGAATGTCTGATATCGAGAAAGGGGCAAATGCAGGCAACAATTCCGGACAGTTTGCCCATTTCAGTCACAAAGTCTATTTTTTTTAAATGAAACTAAGCATCAAACCAGTCAGACTTTAATTGTTTGTCGAAAGGAAACAGATGGTTAGGAAAAAAACTTTAAAGTTTTCTTTCTAGGCCGGAAGTAGGCCGGAAATATTAGTTGGAAATCAATGGTGCTTTGTTTGTTTGTATTAGAAACTGCATTACTTTCACCTGTGTCCAGCTTACTGAATTTGAGATGAATTGACCTGTGGGAACATATTCCAAACAACAATAGGACTTTATTGCACCATATTGTCAGTCATAGCTAGTAACTTCTGATTGCTATTAGTTTAATTCCTACAACGTTCTCAAAGACTGCTAAATTGCTGTATTTTAGTTTATGAATGTAAATGGTGCCAATCAGCTGCAAGTAATTTTGATACTGCTTGCAATATCTTACTTGAAAGACACATTTGGACTGAATAATTTTGCCAGCAGATTGCCAGCTGATGGTGACGTGCTTCCAGTATGCTGTGTTTAAGATTAAAGTATTAAAAATAGCCAAATGACAGGATGATTTGTCTCGAACAATATTCAGTTATTCCTGTATTTATTCCAAAAGGGATCATCGATCCAAAGGCCAAATAGTGTGTGTACTGTTAATCTGAAACAAAACAGAAATTGCTGGGAATATTCTGCAGGGATAGAATTAATGCTTCAAATTGCTGGTTGTTCCGAAATGAATAAATCCTAAATTAATTTCACATAGAGGATGGTGTGTCTAGCTGCCAGAATTAGTGAGAGACTCAGATACAATTAAAATGAGCAAAAGTTATTTGCAAAAGTTAATGCACGGGAAAGGTTTATGGGTCAAATGCAAGCAAAGGAGGTTAGCACCTTTGGTCAGCATGGACAAGTTTGACTGAAGGGCCCGTTTCTGCGCTGTATAACTCTGTGAAAGATTGTCATCAGTTATGTTTGCAATGGCACATTGAGGCTTGCTTAAGAGAGCCTGCTTGGGCAGTAATTCTTTAAACTCCAGGTCCTCCCTAGGTTACAAACACCTGACTTATGTACAGTTCGTACAGAGGGAATGAACATATGGGGGACTGACAGGATAGAATAGCGGGCTGCTGTTGGGCTACAGGCATCTTCTGCTGTGCACTACTTCTGCCGTGCAAACTGTTGCTCCTTTTGTGTAATATCTGAATGATTGAGTTAACTGATCTTGGGTTGGCTACATGCTGCCTTTGGCGTATATATTGCTGGTGGCCACATTTCCAACTTGCAAACTGCTCAGGTTACAAACAGTTCTCAGGAAAAGAGTCCTACCGCAACCTGGGGGAAGGCCTATACTTGATGTACATCTTGATGGGTTATGGCGGTGAACAGAATTAAAAGGAAATAACAGCCTATAAAACTGTGATTAACTCCAATCCATGTCAGTAATGATGAGTATGAAAATAGTGGAATGCCACAAAATCAAACAGAACATACTAGAAACACTCAGCACATCAGGCAGAATCTGCAGAGAAATTTTTAATGAATGCTTGATGAAAGGTCACTGACCTGAAATATCATTTGCTTTTTTGCTTCTTTCCGATTTCCAGCTGTAGGACTTTATTCTTGGATTGTTCTAAAAACCCACCCAGTTTACTGATGTCCTTAATGAAGGAGATCTGCTGCCCTATGTGGTCTGGCATAAACAGCTGCAAACTCACCAATCTGTTTGACTTAAATTGCCGGTAGACACAAAATGCTGGAGTAACTCAGCGGGTCAGACAGCATCTCGCGAGAGAAGGAATGGGTGACGTTTCGGGTCGAGAACCTTCTTCAGACTTAAATTGCCATCTGAAAGAGTTTCACAAGCTACTCTTTGCAGCCTGAAGAAGAGTCTCGACCCGAAGCGAAACCTATCATGTTCTCCAGAGATATTGCCAGACCTGCTGAGTTTCTCCAGCAATTTGTATCCTTTTTGTATTAATCAGCATCTGCAGTTTCCTTGTTTCTGCTCTCTTCAGTGGGTTGATTAAAGATGGACAATAAATGCAGACCGTGCTACAATGTACCCATGAAATGAATAAATAGAAATTCATTGGATTTCACCGGGCGCCACAGCGGTAGAGTTGCTGCCAGAGACCCGGGTTCGATCCCGACTACTGGTGCTGTCTGTACGGAGTTTGTACATTCCCCCGTGACCGCTTGGGTTTTGCGCCGAGATTTCCGGTTTCCTCCCACCCTCCAAAGACTTACATGTTTGTAGGTTAATTGGTTTGGTTTAAGTGTAAATTGTCCCTAGTGCGTGAAGGATAGCGCTGGTCGGTGCGGAATCGGTGGGCCGAAGGGCCTATTTCCACGATGTATCTCTAAACTAAACTAAACTAATAAACGTTAATGCTCCATCAGGTTGTGATTGCTCTGCAACAGCTCTAGAGCTCCAAACTACTTTTTAAAGTTTACACCCCTTCTGAGTCTCGATTTTCAATCTAGTCAGCAGAGGATCAATTGGACCGCTGCCTTATCTGAAAGGACAAAGATTTTCCAGAGTGCTCCGGACAACTGCTGGAGAAGGAACCCTAAATGCTGAAAAAGTGAAAGCAAATGTTGGTCAGAAGATCTTCATTAAGTTTCTTTCACAGGACCCCATTGTTCATGAACACAATCCTCCTTCAGACAACATCTTTGTGCTTGCAACCTCTTCTTGCTCAACCATTTCTCTTCACGGCCCTGGATTCCCACCAATATATGACACATTTTGGAAGGGAAAGTCCCTGTGGCAGACAGACAGGAAGGCAGAAGCTCGCACAGGCAAACATAGACAAAATGATGGCCTCACGCACTGACAGGAATGCACAGGCCAAAGGAAGGTCAAAGACACGGGCAATAACAGAAATGCACACCACACCAATATCGAGATGCCAACTATATATTCAGCACTGGAATTCCAACCTCTGAACATCTGACAATCAAATTAATTTAGAGATTCTGTCCAAGAGACAGACAATCGGACAGACGATAATCAGACTTATCTTGAACTATCAAAATTTAATTATCTTCAAAAGACAGTTCTAATATATAACCAAAGAGCAGACACAGGACAATAATTTTCCTATCTATAATAACGTGAAACTGATTTCACAACTTATGTATTGTTCCTTCTATCAAATTAATTAATTTTGTAACTTCATCATTTCAATAGGATTTGTATAATAAGCTCAGCAGAATTCAGGTATTGTTCCTGGTTTACAAAGAAAAGAAATATCTGACTGTTTGCAGTACATTTAACACATGCACCAGTCAAAAGAACTGATGCACCAAATAGCCTCCTTCCCTGCTGTTACTCTTCTGTGAAATGTAAAATTAAACAAAGCCATCACCAGAATACATTTTAAACATGCAGAAAAAACCCCCCACAAAGCACTGTAACGTTAGCTTCAGTGGAGAAGTCTAGCTTGAATTTTAAACAATTTCAATTAGCCCTGGCTGCATACTGGTAATCAACCATATGAATCCTAATTAAGGGCTTAGGCATCACGCAGCAACATCATCCCACAGCACAGCAGAGAATAGCAGTGAACCATGCCCTCAGATGACATATATAAATAAACAGAATCAATAACACATTCCCAACAAGTGACTGGGTGTGTTAGTGTCAGCTACAGCTTCATCTCAAACCCCAGCATTATTTAGAGGTGCCCACCATTTTGTGGGGTGTAGACTCCGCTGGCAAGGCTGATCAGATCAGTTACTGCTCCTGAATTAGTCCCCGGACTAGCCTACTCAGATGCCAATTAAGATTCATTGATGGGTGCAGAATCAGACGTAGGCCACATAAGCAGAATTCACATGAGTGAACCAAATGGGTTTTTATTATGGGTTCTTGTGGATTACTGTTTTGATATCAGCTTTTTTTGTACCAGACCTATTTAGTTAATTGAGCTTAAATGACCCAACCACTGTGCTGTGATTCAAAATTACCTCCCAAGATCACCAGCCCATGTCACTGGATTCGCACACAGTAACTCCTTCACTTTGTTATATCCCCGAATTTAAAAAGCTGATAAATAATTGAGTGATTCTGGATTGATTTGGCCAGGAGACTCTTATGGTGAAGAGAGAAAAAATATTACAGATTTCTCAATGCACCAAATCAGAGAGAAGGCAGATTAATAAGTAACAATCATTGCCAGTAATCCAAAATGTAGAAAAAAAGAACTACAGATGCTGGTTCATACCAAAGATAGACACAAAGTGCTGGTGTAACTCAGTGGGTCAGGCAACATCTCTGGAGGAAAAGGATAGGTGACGTTTCGGGTCGGGACCCATCTTCAGACTGGAAAAGGGACTGAAGAAAGGTACGGACCCAAAACGTCACCTATCCTTTTCCTCCAGAGATGCTGTCTGACCCCCTGTGTAGCCAGCAGTCATCTGATCTTCGATCACAGATAGGTGCAAATTATAACGAAACTTTAGTAACTTTACCCAGCAGTCTGCCATGTCTGTAGTGTAGCTGTAGTGATTGGTTCACATAAGCATGGCACTAAGCACAAAAACAAAACTCGAGAACAAACATTTTTACGAGTACAATTGCTCACACATCCCCACTTTGTTCCAGAATTGTACTCATTTTACCTCCTCTTCAACACGAGCACACGACATGATATTTCATGTACTTTTATTCATTTGGTTCGAGGTGACCCCTGTTCCATTTATAGTGTTTTCAAATTCCACTTTCCCAACCAATCACTTTACTGCTTCTAAGTCCAAGTCCCCTTCCACTCCACTGGGAATAACAAATTGTGGATCCAGTTAATTATATCAATACCTCCAGGGCCTGTCCAAATCCTAACTGAGCCATACGGTTTAGCCCTTTCAAAGTTGTTCCTTATCTTTTCCCAGCCAATGTCTTCGTCCACTTTGGTGCAAAGCAAAAAACGGTGACAAATCATAGGCTATAAAGAGACGATGCTCAGAATTAAGAGAAATTTGGAAAAGTTGGAAAGTGCAATGGAAAGAATGAGAGGAGGCAAATAAACAATGCACAATTCAGAAAGAAACAGACGTACAGAAATTGGATCAAGCAAGGTTAAAATAATTAGAGGGAAAGGCAAGCAGAAATAATTACGAAAACAGGAACTTTTAATTTAATCCTCACGCAACATGAAATGGGAACTTAAAAAAAATGTATATGTCAGATTAAAAGAAAGATTTGTCTAACTACTGACAGCTGTTTACAAAATCAACCACTTTAAACAGTGTTCAGTACTTCATATCAGTAATCCAAATGTCATTTTGTGAAGATTGATTCCTGAAAAATTCAAGTTAGTACTGTGAAATGTTTCAGAAATGGAGGTAACTTAATTTTGAGTAGTGAAGGCAAAAATCAAACAGACTTAATTTTTTAGCGATGTAATATGTGGTAAATAAGAATAGCTATATCTGCATGAGCAGAAATGAATACCACATACAATAAAGGAAGATGGTCAAAAGCCAAGGGGTACGGATTTAAATGGACGAGGATCGGAGGAGAGATGTAGGAAAAACAAATTCACTTGGAGAATGGTCAGAGTCCAGAACTCATTGCCTGAAAGTGTGATAGTGGCAGAAATCCTCATCACATCTATCAAGTACTTGGACAAGTTTGTGAACAGCTGTAGCCTGCAGAGTTACAGATCAAGAGCTGAAGGTGAGATTCAGCTGCTATTCTTTCCTATCACACACACAATATACAAAGACATACACAATAGACCACACAGACACAATAGAACGCAATAGACTACAGACCGCACCATAGAAAGCATTTTATGAGGATGCATCACAGCTTGGTTTGGAAACAGCTCTATCCATGACCGCAAGAAATTGCAGCGAATTGTGGAATCAGCGCAGACCATCACACAAACCACCCTCTCTTCAATTGACTCCATTTATACCTCACGCTGCCTCGGCAACGCCAGCAGCATAATCAAGGACAAGTCACAAAAAATGTCACAAAACATATTAATTTCCAACACAATAAACTATAGTTAATGAATTAAAATATAAATATAGAGAGAAATACAGAAATATAAATCCTAAACTTGATCCTTGGTCAATTTTTTTGCCATTTCCTTGTTCCCCTTTATACATTTTCCTATCTATGGCTGTACTGAATCTTACTTGCCCTTGCTGGTCTTTTGCCTACTTATAAAATCTCTTTGAGACCATGGCAATTTTTTGGTCATCCTCTGCTGGATTCTAAACATTCCTAATCCTCACAACTCACTGCTTTTTCTGGCAACGTTGTTGCCGTTTCCTAGGATTTAATGTTAACTCCTCTAGCAATGCTTGGTTGGAGCACATTTCCTGTTATGTCTTTATGCCTTAAAAGAAATGTATATTTGTTTAAGTCATATATTATTTGTTTAATTACTGGCCAAAGCCTTGTCACGTCATGCCTTTTAATAATTTCTAATTTACCACATGCTACCAGCCCCTCATATCTTTAGTTTAGTTCAGTTTAGAGATAGAGCGCAGAAACAGGCCATTCGGCCCACCGAGTCAGCACCGACCAGCGATCCCCGCATACTAGCACAATCTTACACATACTAGGGACAATGTTTACATTTATGCTAAGCCAATTAACCTTTAAACCTGTACATCTTTGGAAGTGTGGGAGGAAACCGAAGATCCTGGAGAAAACCCACGTGGTCATGGGGAGAACATACAAACTCCGTACAGACAACACCCATAGTCAGGATGGAACCCAGGTCTCTGGCGCTGCAAGCGCCGTAAGGCATCAACTCTACCACTATGCCACCCGGAGCTGTGGGATATTTGAGGAGACACTAGTGAGAACCTGGGCGCAGATGCGGCGTAGATGGAGGAATTGGGAGTAGGGGGATAGAGTTTTTACCGGAAACAGGGTGGGAAGAAGTGTAGCCAAGATAGCTATGGGAGTCAGTAGGTTTGGAGTAGATGTCGGCCACAAGTTTGTCTCCTGTGATGGAGATGGTGAGATCCAGAAACAGTAGGGAGATGTCGGAGATGGTCAGATCAATTTCAAACAATGCATAATTCTATCAGTTTATTATCATTCTTTCTTTGGAATGTATTTACCTCTAGAGAATATCAGATATGAATTAGGATTTGGCCCCTCAAGCCTGTACTGCCATTTAACATGATCATGGTCAATTTGATTGTTTCCTCACCTCCACATTTCGTTCTACCCATTGTAATCTTTCACCAGCCCCCCCCCCATAGATTTCAAAAATCTATGTGCCCCTGCCTTTAAAATGTGCAAGACCCGACATTCACCACCCTTATTGAATAACCTTTCTCCATTCCACAGTACTGGTTCCAGAAATAGCCTCCCCCCCCCACTCCTTGGTCAGTTATTCAAAATGCAGATCCGGAAATCCATTTGGGGAAGCCTAGAGCATACAGCTGACCTGCTTGGAGTTAAAGATAGAAATAAAGACTTGCACTCGCATGATGCTTTTCACAACCTTTGCAAGTTAGGAAGCACTTTTGAGGTAGTAAAATACTTTTGAAGTTGTGGCGGCAGCTGTACAACAAAGCAGCTCCCCAAGGCACACTGTTCACAAAGGGAAGCCTTTTGTTTAACTCCGCAAGTATCCCACCATCGTGACAATTATCTAATCGAGACCAAATCTCTGATAAGCGCAGAACACATGCTTTTGAAATACTTTAATTACCGATATCATTATGCTTATAAAAAATTAATTTGAATTCAATTACGTCCCAGCTGATCATCAAACTGAGTCGCTTCGAGGTATATTCACTGACGGATATTTCAGTCTGATCAAATACGCTTTGATAGCAAACCAGTGGTGTAGATGTCATATCCGATTACATGTGGAGCTATTATGTGAACAGTTAGCTAGGTAAAAGTTAAGAAGTGCTTAAAGCAATGGTGACTGAAATGCATAAATTTGTATGAAGGCTTTAGAAATATCAGCACAGACCAGTTGAGTAGAATAGCCTATTTCGATGCTGTAAATTTGCTGTAATAAGACCTTCATGCAAACAGTTGGATTGATATACCTAACCGCTGATTTGGTCCGTACGGTGAACAACAATATATACAAGGTAGACACAAAATGCTGGAGTAACTCAGTGCGTCAGGCAGCATCTCAGGAGAGAAGGAATGGGTGACGTTTCGGGTCGAGACCCTTCTTCAGACTGATGTCAGGGGAGGGGGCGGGAACAATAATTACAACCCACTCTTCAGAAATAACATTTCATATTGCAAAGGTGTTATCTAAAACAGGGTGCGATAAGATTGGCAAACTGGATAGCTGATGGAAATCTATTTATGCCGTAGAACCAAAATACTTTTCTTTCTCTCTCCACTTCATTTGGCACTCCAAGTAGCAGAGAAAAAAATGCTTCAGACCACGCCATAGGAATTAATAGCAGTGCCACTGCTTCACGGGTGGAACTTTATGTGTGAAAGTACTGAGAATACCATGTTATGCGAGTCCATTAGAAAACTTCTGATAGAAAACAAACAGTCCTTTGTTATATTAATCGTATGAATATTTTGATTTTATTTTGTCTGGGTAGTAAGGAATTCATTGTACAAAGTACAAAGGAGCATTCCAAGTTCTCAACCTGGTTACTGTGGTGTCGGAAGGAACTGCAGATGCTGGTTTATACCAAATATAGACACAAAAAGCCGGAGGAACTTGGTGGGCCGGCAGCATCTCTGGAGAAAAAGAATGGGGTGATGTTTCAGTCAGAAGAAGGGTTCTGACCCAAAACATCACCTATTCATTTTCTCCAGAGATGCTGCCTGACCCGCTGAGTTACTTCAGCACTTTGTGCCTATGTGGTGGTGACTGTGCAACTGATGTGGGTGGATGAGCCTGCCTGAGCGAGCAAAGACCAATTAACAAAGTCCCTCAATCTGATCACAAAATAACACTCGTAATTCACTCAAGCTTGCTGTGCTCATAAATTTATAGCTCCTTGTACTCTAAATAACTGTTTCAACCTGCCGTTCCTAACAAGATACCACGTCTCTCCATGGCTTCAAGTTTCAAAAAATGTTTATTGTTAAAAAGGAACAGACTAAAAAGGCATCATAAATAGATTTAAAAATTGAGTTATGTTAGCTTTCATCAATAAATAATCCTCTTTTATGTAGAGAGAAAGATTATTCTTTTGCAATTGAAAGTCTCATTTTTTAAAAGTAACGTGGAATTGCGCCAGACATTGACTTCACTGTGCAGTCAAGGTCTCGTCATTTATACCGAAGCAAAGGAGAGGATTTATTTTTGAAACTTCCTTTATCATTGTGAAAAAGCATTGACATCAATGTATTGCTGGCATATCAATACAGCTTCTGCTCCCGATAAAAACAGTAGAGACTGTAACTATAGAAACAATGACATTTACCTGATGTTTTCTTATCTATACTTGAGTCTTTTCAAGAGCTCCTCAAGGAGGCCTTGGCAAATGAAACTGAATTTTGCAAGGAAGGCAAAAACCATTAAAGAGAAAGATCTAATAAGCAGTTAGATGAGGATCTAGCTACTGTTGTGCAAAGCACACATACGAAAAATATCATGGTACATGCACAAAAGTTGATTGCCTTATGCTTGGCCAGAAGGACTTTGAAACCCATCGTTTTAATTCTCAAACTGATTCAGTTTAGTACAGATTAGTTTAGAGATAGTGGGCCGCAGGCCTGCTTCCACACTCTGAGGCGGAGAGGCAGAGAGAGAAACATGGAGGGAGGGTGGGAGGGGCGAGGGGGGGGGGGGAGTGCTGCATGTGTATGTGCTGATGGGAGAGTATTTACTATAAATATAAAAGTTTGTTATTTACAAATCCAGCAAAGTGTGCATGTGTGTATGTGAAATATGATTACCATTTGAGCATGCAGCAAAATGATTTGTATTGGTCAGGCCGACTGGAAACGTGAATCATCTATTCAGAGCTGAGCAAGATCATCATTCAAGGCAATTTGTCCTGCGGCCACACATGAAAATTGCACGAACGGTGTTTATTTATTAAAATAGCTATCAGCTGTGAAAGATTTTGACCTCTGGTAATTCCATTTGAAAATTTTAAATGTGTTGCTACAGAAATTTGCAATCCTGTCAAAATAAATTCAAGAGCTAAATGTGGAATAGTTCTGAACAATATTCAACGCTGACATTGTACGTTACATTAAGTCCTCCTTTGAGCTAAGAACAGCAGATTTTGTACCATCTCTGGCAAGACTTGGACCACCAGGTGCAGATCAGGCTTGTAAACAGGATGCAGCTGCCCAGAACATTTCAAGTAGCTGCAATATAATAAGACCAGACACACTCGCATGTACAAAACATTGCTGGCATTGAGGCTCGGTGGACAGAACCACCAAATTCTTTAGTGCGCTGAAACTATGCTTTGATCGTCACAATTACTCGTAGGCAAGGTTGAGAATAAACAGAAATAAATTAATGAAATCAGAAGGCTCGGGAGAGCTGAATCTGCCAAATAGTTTTTAAATCTGAGCCGTGACATTCCAACAAAGGAGGGCACAGATTGAAACTAACAAAAGGAAATTTATGACTGGAGATTAGAACTGGACTTTCCTGGGTAAACTCGCTGTCAAGGGAACTAAACATGTTAATTAATTCAAGGCTCCTTAAGAAAACAGGATCTCTCCTCTATCATCAACTTAAAATTGTACAGATAATTATCCCCATATTTGACTGACTCATCCAACCTGGACGCCAGCAATTACAGCAGAAGCTACCAGGACTTACCGACATTTTCAGCCATTACGATGAGTGTTCAGCAAAGATCATTGAGCTGAACCACTTTGACCGCCCGATCGCCAGCCTCTCGCTAGCTAGGTCCCTCTCCCCAGTGCTGAGTCTCCTGGTCTTTACATTTGCCCCCATTCAGTGAACCAGCTCCGCCAAGATACTTTGGCACTTTTGAACAATGAAGTGATGGGTGGACACAGTGGCTCAGTCTGCGACTCAGGTTGGTGGGATGGAAAGGGAAGAATGAACGGGGGTAGGAGAGGATATTCTTTTTTTTTTTAAACCACCAAATGATCGTTTGTCCAAAATATCAGCTAACAGTTAGTTTAGTTTAATTTAGTTTACGGTATTTTGGCTAAACAATTAAATGAAGATAAGTGCAAAAACAAGTTGTTGGAGAATTTGGTTGGTCAGAAATGGACCATTGATGTTTCGGGTTGAGACCATTCATCTGGACAGAAAGAGTAGAGAGGAGATGGATGTTATAAAGAGGTGAGGGGGAGGAATGAGGCAAGGGGGGGGGGGGCAGGGACAGATGATTGGAAAGAAGTGGGTGTGTGAGAGAACCTGGGTAGAAATGAAGGAGAGAGACAGAGACAGAGGGGGAACAGGTTACCTGAAATTGGAGAATTCAATAGTCACACCAGGCGGATATATGGTGTGCAAGAACAGCTGCCCGTCTTTTATTTGCAATATTGTAAAAACTATTCCAGTCCCTGCTTCTTCCCAGATGAGTGACAGGGAGTCCTTGTGTGATGATTTACAGCTGAGTCCATTATTTGGGTGTGGGGAATGGAAGGCCAGTCCTCACCCCAAGAAAGGGGGCAGTCGAAAAGCATCACAGACGTGTCCGTGGCAATCACTTGTGGAATTAATTAAATCGGTGTACCAGAGGGCCGTTCACCTCAACCCATCCTCCTCTCTCCCTCCCCTCTCTCAAAATCTAGCCAACCATGCCAACAATCAAATTCAGTCAGGAGTTGATCAGCAACACCAACATTTCCCAACAATCTGCTGCTTCGGGGTGAATGACAGATCAATGCTTGGTCAGATGGTCCAAGTCATTGTGAACAGAGCATTAGGAAGCATCCATCTTTACATCTAAATGATAAAGCAATGAAGAGTCCCATACCAGCATAAAAAGTTAAAAACCTCTTAGGAAATCACATTCTAGGCTGAAACTTTCAGTTTGTCCAAAAGTCAACAGGAGGCAATGGTGGCGCAGGGGTAGAGTTGCTGCCTAACAGTGAATGCAGGGATGGAGACCCGGGTTCGATCCTGACTGCGGTTGCTGTTCATTCTCCCCGTGACCTGCGTGGGTTTTCTCTGAGATCTTCGCTTTCCTCCCACACTCCAAAGACATACAGGTTTGTAGGTTAATTGGCTTGGTAAATGTAAAAATTGTCCCTAGTGGGTGTAGGATAGTGTCAATGTGCGGGGATCGCTGGTCGGCGCGGACCCAGTGGGCTGAAGGGCCTGGTTCTCTAAACTAAACTAAAAAAACTAAAAAGGAGCAAGAAGAACTCAAGAACATATTTGCACTCTCTCTTTTTCATCTCTGCAGCTCCTGGGAAAGGAATTTTTTGCTCATAGTTTTAAAACAACAAAAGAACACTGAAGCTTTCTTAGCTTGCTTCACAAATGAAAGTTGAGTTTCTTACCATTTCATCATCAGACCAGCATTTTTCAATCAGTTTGGGCACGGGCTTCTTAACCAGTCGTTGCAAGGCCTTCCCTGCGTCGTAACTGCTCTCGTGTAACTAAAACAGGTTCAGGGGAAGGGAGGAGAAGCAGAAAGAAGAACGTTATCAGAGGAAAATAAATGGTAAACAGTAACTGGAACAAGATAAATGGTTACCGTATCTATGCAAACAGGTTCCATTTAGTTATCACAGAAGTTGGAATAATGCAAAATACAACCAAGGTTTGATTTTGTACATGCAAATACACATACAAATCCATAATGATGGAATGTTTGTTTCATTAACAGGGCTCATAATTATTTTCTTTCCTTTTGAAACATCAATATTTATTCCATCTATTCACAGAAAATCGTGCCCCAAGGAAGCAGACAATTCTTTATTCCAGCCAGACCTAAAGCTGGGTCCCCGGGATTTTACTTTACAGGATGTCATTCATCCCACTGTTTCTACAGTGCATCTCTTGAAAGATCTAGGCAGTTGATTCCATTCCGGAAATCCTTCTCATTTATTTTCTTTTACAAATATTAATTGAACTCCCCTACAAGAACTAGCAAGGAGATTGCAACTGGAATAGTATTCTTGTTTGAACAAATATTCGGTATGAAAAAGCCTCTGGTCTCGGGGAATTCAATTGCACAATACTTCTTTTATATTGCTATGTGATTGAATTGGGGTATAAAATTGTGATTAAGACATGCAAGCGTACAATCCAATGAAATTGTTCTCTTCAGAGCCCATGACACCCTGCTTGTTGTTCATGCCCGCCCGGTGTGCAGCAGTGACAGCAATTGCTGTGCAATGCAGGTTTGACACTGCACCTCGGATGTGTGACCAGGAAACAGCATGCTGATTGAACAAGAAAGCAGGCCTGAAGGAAGCAACCTCACTTTAGTGCGATTAAAATGGAGCGTGACTGCATTGCGGCCGGGGAACACATAAGCTAACCACAAATTCAGCTTTGATGGAAGAGATTTCTAAGCATTTTGGAGGTGAGACCTTCTACTTATTTATGAGTGGTAGATCTTGGCAAGATGAGGGCATCCATCTTGCCCTCATCTCTACCAGTCTGACGTCCGATCCAGCGAGGTGCATTCTACCATGTCCACCCCATTACTCATCACACCAGGTTACACCCAAGACATCCCACCACTTCCAGCAGCAGTCCCAAATGAGAAATGCCATGCCAGGAGCTCCAGCCAAGTCAGAACATAGAAGAGTGCAGCCCGAGAACAGGTCCTCACCCCACAATGTCTGTGCTGAACATCGAACCCCTACCCTCCATTCCCTGCATATCCATATGCTGACATAAAGCATTTAAATGCCACTGTGGTATCTGCGTCAACCACCATGAGTTGAAACACAAGCACGTTCCAGACATTAACCACCCTCTGTATAAAAAAACCTTCCCTTCACATCTGCATTAAACTTTGTCCCTCTCAACTTAAAGCTAACATTGCAGGGGTTAGTTTGTGAGTGATTCCTGAAGTTATGCCAAGCAACTGTGCACAGCCACTCAGATGCTCCACAGGTCACACCATTTGTGTGAACGAGTCCATGCACTTTATTCCCTGTAAGCCCCAAATAAAATTTGCAGATGTTCCCCCAAACAAATAGAGCCCCGGTTTTTAGCTTGTGCTTTTACGCAATGTTGAGCAAACCAATTTTAATTCAAGTTTGATTTTTTGTCTGTGCTATTTCCCTTTCACCAGGCTACACAACGGGGGCTGCTGGAATTTGAGCTCAATTTTACAAAATTAGAGAAGAATAAATAAATCCGGATCGTGGTTACATGTTTGGGCTTGGGTCTCATCAAGTAACTTGTTGGTACAGCTCAGACCTGCAACTGGCAAGCCAGAAATCTTATGAGACCTTGCACAAGAAGCAGCAGGTTCAGCAGAAAGAACAAAACTCAATGGTGAACATTTACTATTGATATAATACACTTATTGTGTATTCGCACAGCATCCTTAATATCCCCAGAACACAGGAGCCGTATCAAACAAAAAATAGGCTAGATGTTAAGGAAAAAGGTCAGTAGATGGTCACAGGGGTATGTTTTAAAGAAAGAGGCATGAGAGGCTGAGAGACAATTCCAGAGCTCAGTGTCAAGACAATTAGAGACCCCAGCACCAATGGTGGAATAATTGAGATAAAGGCCAGAATTAGAACAATGTTGATAATGTGGAGGATGCAGGAGTTTTCAGAGATAGTAAGGGACAATATTATGAGAGCAAAAAAAAAAGATTATAATTTTAAAATCAAGACATTGTTAATCCGAAGTTACTGTAGGGTGGATAACATTTGATTGATTGTTTGAAAGATACAGCATGGAAACAGGCCCTTCGGCCACTGAGTCAATGGCGGCCATCGATTACGCGATCACACCAGTTTTATGTAATCTTAATTTCGCATCCACTACCTCCACAAGAGGAGCAATTTTACAGAAGCCAATTAACCTACAAACCCTGGCACACGGAAACCGGAGAAAACCCAACCGATGACAGGAAGATGGTGCTACTGTAGCGCCTGCCAAATTGCACTGGATATGTTGCTGGACTGAAAGAGGAAGAGATTTAGATAATTTCATCAATGGAAATAAGATTAAAAGTTAGCCAGGAGTGAAGTGGAATAATCAAGTGTAGAGGTAAGAAACATACGGATGAGGATTTTTTGAATAGTCTATTTGCTGCAGGAATGAACCTGAGCAACTTTAGGGGGATGTAATCAACGAGTCATAGGAATGGTGTTGCTAATATCATCCAAACCTCATCTCAGGACTGATTATGACACCAAGGCAGTGAACTGTAGTTTCCCCACATACTGCATGAGACAATGGATGACAATCAAAATTGGCGTTTCAAATTCCACTTCAAATTGATGTCTCGTGATGAATTTTAACCATGAAAGCAATGTGAACACTCATTGAGTACAGGTCATTTAATCTGCTTCACACTTGCAACTCCTAATCAGCTGCGAAACATTTAAATAGAAACTTGAGGGGCAGCTTTTTAAACACAGAAGGTAGTGCATGCTTGGAACGAGCTGCCACAGAAAGTGGTTGAGGGAGATGCAATAACAATATTTAAAGGATATTTGGATAGAAAAGGTGTGGAGGGAGACACAAGGAACTGCAGGTGCTGGTATCTTGCGCTGAACACAAAGTGCTGGAGTAACTCAGCGGGTCATGTAGTATCTCTGGGGGACATGGATAGGTGACGTTTTGGGTCAGGACCTTTCTTCTGGGATACATGCATGGGGAAAGGATTAGAGGGATATAGGCCAAATGTGGGAAACGGGACTAGCATAGATGGGCGTCTTGGTCGGCATAGATGAGTTGGCTGAAGGGCCTGTTTCTGTGCTATGTTTGGTTTGAATTGGTGATTGCGAGCAGGCACTGAGCAGCTGTTTCCCAGCAAATTTTCAACCCTTTCCTCAGCAATATATCCAAATGCAGACAGCAGAATCTGTCGTGTGACCTTCCGCATATTCAAAAATTAGAACTGCATATAAGCCTAATTGAAAAGATTTATACTGGGCAACATTGCGGGACACACACAGACCCACACACAAAGTACAAATTGCTCCTTTTGTCATTAAATAAAAAAATCTTTGGTTGAAAGCATAAATAACAAGGGTTGGCAGAGCTGTCAGAGTGACACAATTGCACTGCGAGGTCTCATTGCATCTGCACAAACTGCTCATATGATCTGCCATTTTCTGTCAGCACAAACTAAAGAATAAATTTTCCTCTCGGCATGGCTCAGCTGTCAAGCACCTTCGTGCAGTAATGAACTCATGAATTACATCTCACTGCCCTGACAGTCCCCATCCAACACATCAAAATATTGTTCTTCAACTGTAATTTATAACTTCATTTGCATGCCCCCTTTTTCCACTGTGACCTTCCACAAGTGACGCTACATGTTACAGTCATAACAAAACCACCAATACATCATCTGTGATTACAGCCATTAGACTTTTAGCTTCATAGATCTTTCTGTAGTTACGACTTTCACCACCCGTGGCACAAAACTGAACCTGGATAAGCAATTTCCTACTTTTCCTTCAAGACATTACATATAATCTTTATTACTTTTTACTATGCCTGCAGATTATCAAAATGTGATCATATAATGTAGCACCAACATATGCAATAGAGCAATGTTTCTTCTGGTACATTTACTTAGCAATGCAAACAAACATTTGTTGACAGATTCTAATATAGAAGAAAAACATACGTATTTTACACTTCAAATTAGCCCGGCAGATAAGAGGCCATTTGTGATGCCGATACTTGAGGGGATCGATCCCCTTACCCACTTAATTGTATGTTAAAAAGAATCACCACATTCAGGAAGGGATGGAAGAAATTTAAATACTGCAATAAAAAGGTGAATGATGGGTATTATTTCCCTTACATAATTATTTAATTGAATTTAATTGATTTTAAAGATGTAGCATGGAACCATGCCCTTCAGCCCACAAAGTCCACACTGACCATTATTTACCCTGCTCACTAGGTCTATGTTACCCCACTTTCTCATCCACTCCCTACATACTACGGGCAATTTTACAGAGGCCAATTAACCCACAAACCCTTTGAGATGTGGGAGGAAACTGGAGCACCTGGGCGGCACGGTAGCGCAGCGGTAGAGTTGCTGCTTTACAGCGAATGCAGCGCCGGAGACTCAGGTTCGATCCTGACTACGGGTGCTGCACTGTAAGGAGTTTGTACGTTCTCCCCGTGACCTGCGTGGGTTTTCTCCGAGATCTTCGGTTTCCTCCCACACTCCAAAGACGTACAGGTATGTAGGTTAATTGGCTGGGTAAATGTAAAAATTGTCCCTAGTGGGTGTAGGATAGTGTTAATGTACGGGGATCACTGGGCGGCACGGACTTGGAGGGCCGAAAAGGCCTGTCTCCGGCTGTATATATATGATATGATATGATGTGATCACAGAGAGCATGGGCAAGCTCCTCACAGACAGCACCTGATGTCAGGATCGAACCCAGGTTTCTGGACAGGCCCCAGCTCAAGATTCCCTTGCCGAACATGGTGTCAAGTTAAACTAATCTCCTCTATCTGCATGTGACCCATATCGTTCCATTCTCTGCTCATCCATGTGCCAATCTAAAAGCTCTTAAAGGCCACTCTTGCATTTGCCTCCACCACCACTCCTGGCAGTGAGTTCCATGCTACCCTCCCTCTGTAACAAACATGCCCCACACATCTTTAAATTTAGTCCTCTCACCATAAAATGATGTCCTCGAGTCTTTGAAAATTCCACCGTGGGAAAAAGATTCTGACAGTCTATCCTATCCAGTCTATCCTATCCTATCCTAGAGTCTAGCCTCTCATAATGATATATGCTTCTATCAGATCTCCTCTCAGTCTCCAGAGAAAACCATCCGTTAGAAACATAGAAAATAGGTGCAGGAGGAGGCCATTCGGCCCTTCGAGCCAGCACTGCCATTCATTGTGATCATGGCTGATCGTCCCCAATCAATACCCCGTGCCTGCCTTCTCCCCATATCCCTTGATTCCATTAGCCCCCAAGAGCTCTATCTAACTCTCTCTTAAATCCATCCAGTGATTTGGCTTCCACTGCCCTCTGTGGCAGAGAATTCCACAAATTCACAACTCTCTTGGTGAAAAAGTTTTTTCTCACCTCAGTTTTAAATGGCCTCCCCTTTATTCTAATACTGTGGCCCCTGGTTCTGGACTCGCCCAACATTGGGAACATTGATCCAACCAACAAAGTTGGTCCAACCTCTCATTGTAAGTAAAAGCCTCTAATCTGAAAGACCTACTACTTTACCTATTTTGATTCCATTTGCAAACTTACTAACCAACCTATCTCGTTTACATCCAAGTTGTTTATATAGATCATAAACAACAGAGGTCCTAGCACAGATCTCTGATTGTGAATACAGATGCAATGTCCTTGTTTAGTGCCCCCCTTACATCCTCTTACTTGAAGCATAGCCTCTTGTTTTTAATGAATGTATCAAAAGTCTTGGGATTTTCTTGAATCCAAATTGGCAGTGACATCTCATGGCCCCTTTTGGCCCTTCTAATCGCCCACTTGGGTTCTTTCCTGCTCCCTTTATAGCAGTCAAACCAGGGCAAACCACCACAGTGAATGGCAGACCTCTGGGGACTGTTGTAGAGCAGAGGGATCATGGAGTGCAGGTACATAGTTCTTTGAAGGTGGCATCACTGGTAGATAAGATGATTAAAAGGCTTTCAACACAAGGGGCTTCATCAGTTAGGGTATTGAGTAAAGAAGTAGGGATTTTATGTCCCAGTTGCACAAAACGTTGGTAAGGCCACATTTAGAGTATGGTGCTCAGTTTTGGTCACCCTATGATAGGAGAGATGTTATTAATCTGGAAAAAAAGTGCAGAGAAGATTTATGAGGATGTTGTCAGGTCTTGAGGGCCTGAGCTTAAGGAGAGGTTGGGCAGACTAGGACTATTTTCCTTGGAGCGCAGGAGGTTGAGGGGTAATCTTGTAGAGATGTGTAAGATCAAGAGGGGAATAGATAGGGTAGATGCACAGTCTTTCACGCAGCGTAGGGGATTCAAGAACCAGAGGAAAGATTTAATAGGATCCTGAGGTGCAATTTTTCCCACAGATGTACCTATTTCCACCTTCAACCCTTCTGCTAGCTTATCAGTTCGCAACACCAACCTTTTTGTCTCTTGCCTTCTTAAATTTTCATCTTCGTCCATCATCTGCCTGCCAAAATCCCCCCCCACCCCCCGCCATGTATCAACCTACTACCTGCCAGTCTTTGTCCTACCCCTGCTCTCTTCCAGCCTTCTCTCCCCCCCCACCCCACCACAATGATGAAGAATCTCGGCCCAAAACATCACCGATCCATGTTCTCCAGAGATGCTGCCTGACCCACTGAGTTATTTGAGCTCTTTGTAGCTTGTTTTAATAAAAAGGAAATCGTGTTAGACAAATTTATTTTCGCACTTTTAGGGTGTAATAACTAGCAGAAATCTGTACATGTGAAGTATTTGGAATTTCAAAGGGAATTCAAAATGGTGTCACATAAAATGTTAAGGAAACAAGAGCTCATGAAGCGATGGGTGATGCATTAGTTTTGAAAAAGAATTGGTTAAAAAACAGAAAATAGAAAAGTTGGGATAAATGGGTTGTATTTAAGTTAGAAAGCTATAACTAGTGGCTTGCCATATGGATCAGTGCTGAGGCCTCAACTCTTTACAAATCTCCATTAGATGAAAAGACTGACTGTACCGAAGCCAGATTTACTGACAATACAAAAATGGATTGGGAAACATATTTTGAACTTGATACAAGGAGTGTCCTACGGGATATGCATGTGTGCAGAAATCTGGCTGATGGAGTATAATGTAGAGCAAATTAGGTCATCCACTTAGGTTGGAAGAATGGGGAAAAAGTTTACAAGGAGACTAGAGAACGCTGTTTCTAATCAAAATATCCGTCTGCCCTTATAATTGAAACCTAGAACAACAATGTACAGGTACAGCAACTAAATGGGGAGGCAAGGGGGACAGATAACAGAATGAAGTATTGTGGTGGTTACACAGTGATCGGAGTACAATGTAGGGTTTTTTTAACTCTTATTTAAGATGAGATTTACCTGCGTGGGGAGCCGTTCAGAATTTGTCGGCTTCATTCCTAGGATGAAGGCGATTATATGAGGAACAGTTGGGCAGGCTAGAATGACATTGTTAGGTGTTTAGAATAAATGAAAGATCATTGACATGGAAGATTTAAGGTGAAACAACAGGGTAGATATTAAAAGACCATATGGATGTCAAAGGTTATAGAAATCAGACAGGGAAGTGAAGTTGAAGCTGAGAACAGATAAGTCATTAAATGGTTAAGCAGGCGAGAGGCACCATATGGCCTACTCCTGCTCCTGTTTCTTACGTTCTTACACTGCATCAATAACTTTGCATAGAACCACTTGCTCCTGTGCATTTACAATCATCGAGTCATAGGATTATACAGCATGGAAACAGGCCCTTCAGCCCAACTATTCTCTGCTAGTCCCACTTGCCTGTACCTGACCCAATGCGCTCCAAACCTTTCCTATGTACCTTTCCAAGTGTCTTTTAAATGACGTAATTATACCCCCCTCTATCACTTCCTCTGGTAGCATATATGCACCACCCAGTGCTTGAAAAAGTTGTCCTTCAGGTCCCTTTTAAATCTTTACCCTTCAGCTTAAACCCATGCGCTCAAGTTTTCAGCTTCCCAACACTGGGGAAAAGACTTTAACTATTCAACTTATCTACGCCCTTCATGATTTTAATAAACCTCTACAGTCACCCTTTAGCTACCTGCACTCCAGGGAAACAAGATGCAACCTATCCATCCTCTCATAACTCAAACCCAACTGCAGCACCAGAGACCCGGATTCGATCCCGACCACGGGTGCCGTCTGTACGGAGTCGGTACATTCTCCCCGTGACCGCGTGGGTTTTCGCCGAGATCTTCGGTTTCCTCCCACACTCCAAAGACGTACACGTTTGTTGGTAAATTGGCTTGGTAAAAGTGTAAATTGTCCCTAGTGTGTGTAGGGTTGTGGTAATGCGCGGGGATCGCTGGTCGTTGCGGACTCGGTGGGCCAAAGGGCCTGTTTCTGCATTGTATCTCTAAACTCTAAACTTAAACCCGGTAAGGTCCTCGTAACTCTGTTTTGCACCCTTTCCAGTTCAACTTTATGCTTATCATATTATTTCCCTCAACCTGGATGAAAGCAAGGGTTTGCCTGGAAAAGCTGACAATAGCTCACAGTATTGAGGCAGTCCCGGAAAAGGGAAGTCAATAAGGATTGAAGAGAAAACGTGCCGTGACTGGAGCCTTGTCCACTGCCAAGGTGGATGGTTATTGGTTATGAAAGGATAAACATCACAGGCCCAAGATATTTAACACTGGATTTCCGCACCATAACATCTTCTGCCACCAATTTCAGTTGTTTTCATTCATTTTGTTTGGTTTGACGATACAGCATAGAAACAGGCCCTTCAACCTACTGGGTCCATGCTGACCATTGATCGCCTGTTCACACTAGCTCTATTTTATCCCACTTTCTAATCCACTTCCTACACACCAGGGGCAATTTACCCACAAACCCGCATGTCTTTGGGATGTGGGAGGAAACAAGAGCACCCGGAGGAAACCCACGAGGTCACGGGGAGAACATACAACTCCACACAGATAGCACACAAGGTCGGGGGAGATGGGGATAATGGGACGGGGGAGAGGGGGAGGAACAGTGGGAGAAATGGTACGCATCTAGGTGGGAGACAAGGAAGTTGGGAGAAGGAAAGGTGGGCAAGAGAGGTTTGGGGGAAATTTTTAGATCGTTACCTAAACTCTGAGAATTCAATATTTATACCGTTGGTAGATACAAAATGCTGGAGTAACTCAATGGGACTGGCAGCATCTCTGGAGAGAAGGAATGGGTGGCGTTTGGGGTGGAGACCCTTCTTCAGACTCTGTTCAGACCCTTCTACAGACAGGTTCATACCGTTGGGTTGGGTTGTAAGCTACTCAAGCAGAATATGAGGTGCTGTTCCTCCAGTTTGTGTGTGTGGCCCTACTCTGGCAATGGAGGATGTATTACATGTTTGGTACCAGGAACAACAGATACTGACTTTGCTGGAGTGATAGTGTGGCGCTTCCGCATGTCCACCGCATCATTTTTAGAGTCAATATACAAATCACTGATTCACAGTAATGGGCAGATGGTCAAGTGGGTAAAGAGTGCATGAAAGGTCACTTTCCACCTCACAAACTACCAGGGAATGCACCTTGCTAAAAGACTAGGAAGATAGACATCATGGGGGCTCGTGCCGTGCTTCAAAGGTTTTCCTGATAAATTATCACCGTTTTGTTAAATTGAGCATAATACTGGAGAATTTTAATTTTAGCTTCAGTAGGGATTTGATTGTTAATGTATTCCCATTCATTCTACTTTATTATACTTTTACTGTTAAGTTCTATTAACAAAAATGTTGAGTTGAATTCATTTGGGGCAAGCCATGCAGACTCCCGATGTGTGAGTGTCAGGAACGCACCAGGGCCGGCACAGGGGGGTGCAGGCTGTTGCTGGGGATTGGCAGCAACTAGTCCATGTGTTGCCAGGTTGCCTGGGTGTTAAGAGTCTCTCTCATCACCCCCTGCTGGATGTAATGGAATCAGCTGAATCCCCCACCTCCTCTCTGTTTGCTGCGCAGCTCTTGAGAGACTTCTCTATGGTAACAAGCTTAACAGTGGCCACCAACGCATCCAATAACAGCCCCAGAGACATCCATTTCCTCAGGGATTGGTGTCACAACAAGCCGTGTGACAATGAGATCACCGCTTCATTGCTGCAGGAACCCTGCACAGCAGCGTGCAGTCTGAGATGTTTGCTTTAAAGTGCAGGGGGCTATGTACCTCTCGCCACCTTCTCTATGAGATCAGTAGCCATAAGGTCATGTGATCGGACCAGAATCAGGCCATTCAGCCCATCAAGTCTACTCTGCCATTCAATCATGGCTTATCCATCTCTCCCCCCCTAACCCCATTCTCCTGCTTTCTCCCCTTAACCCCTGAAACCCGTACAATAATGCACCAGTGCGCTGTGGGATATTAACACTTTCGGCGCCAGTGTAATGGGTTGCGATACATAAACTATCTGAGATACATCTATCTATCTATATATTATTATACTACTAAAACTCAGATCTTGTATATATATATATATATATCCGTATGTAAATATATGTATTTCTGTGATTTTGCCAAAACGGTAAACCATAGCGCCACAATTTTTGCGCCACCTTAATCACCACTCTCGCGTCGACTGTTTATAACAAGTTTTATTTTAATTGGTCGTATATTTTTAAAGTTACAGACATTTGAAAGTTTAAAACTCTCATTTCTAAACACTTTTTTTCAAAGTGCTGTACGTATGATGTCACCATACGGCATGCACGGCCTCTCTCTTCACTCGCACAAACAAGATGGACGCCATTAGCGGAGCCGCCCGCCCGCAATCAGGGGCTCCCCTCTCCTCTCTCCCCTCGCTTCTCTCCTCTCTCCCCTCGCTTCTCTCTCCCCTCTCCCCCACAACCGCCGCCAGTAATCCCAGGTCGGCTAGGCCACAGCCACCGCCACGCTGCCCGTCTCCAGCAGTCCGGCGCTCCCTCCTCCTCTCTGCACGCTTGGTAAGTGGCTTTCGCCGCCAACGGCTCCACGGAGGGGACTGGGCGTGGGGGGCGAGTGGGTGGAGGGGAGGATGGGGTAGGAGGAGGGTGAGGCTGGGGGGAGGAGAGTGGGGGAGGCGGGGGAGAGAGGGGGGCTGGTGGGGAAAGGGGGGGTGGGGGAGAGTAAGAGTGGGGGGGAGGGGGAGGTGGAGAGAGTGGGGGTGGGAGGGAGAGTGGGACTGGGGAGGGGGACAGCGGGGGTGGGGGCTTGGTGGTGGCGGGAAGAGAGAGTGGGGGGCAGGGGGTGGTGGGGAAAAGTGGGGTGGGGGTGCGTAAGAGTGGGGCTGGGGGAGGAGAGAATGGGGGGTAGGGGGAAGAGAGAGTGGGGGAAAGGGGGGTGGTGGGGGAGAGTGAGAGTGGCGGTGGGGGAGGAGAGAATGGGGGGGTGGGGGGAGGAGAGATTGTGGATAAGGGGGGTCGTGGGGAAAGGGGAGGTGGGGGAGAATGGGAGTGGGCTCCTCAGTCACACCCTCTCCCCTTCCCTGTCCCCCCTCTGCGAGGAATGGGCCCACCTGGTCTAGTATTACCTAAATATCACGTTTCTTAGAATGATAATCACAGAGAGAAAGGGCGCTTAAAAGATGTCAAATCAAACATTGGTCATCTCCTAATCATTCCCAAGGTACAATGAGGGATTGGAGAAGAGGGAAATAGAACATAGAACAGGCCTTTCGCCCCATGATAACCCTCTCCAAAGCTTCTGCATCTTACTGCAAATAAATCTTATTGACTACAGTACAATCATCACACGTTCAAAATATTACCCAAATTTTGCAGAGATAATTGGCTCTTTGCTTATGGTGCAATACCATTATTAAAGGAGGGGTAATGAAGTAATAGCCTATCAATATTTAACAGAAACTTGGACAGGTACACAGATTGGAAAGGTTTAGAAGGTTATGTGCCAAATGGGGCAAATGGGACTAGCACAGATGGGCCAGATAACGAGTGGGCCAAAGGGCCGGTTTCCATGCTCTAGAACTCTAATAAAGAATAGAACAGCATCAATTTCTCAAGGACCATCGGGATTGAGCAGCAAGTGTCAGTTTATCCAATAGTGCCTACATCTCTAAAATAAGGAGCATTTTTTTAAAATCTTGCAACGGACAATTATTTAACTCTAATTTTTAAAACTCCTAATGCATTCACTTAAGGCACTCTTTGCCAGTATCCATGACATGGCAGGCCTGAATTCAACAAAATAAACTGCAAGGTAACACATTGTACTAACAGAATTCCTGACTTTAGTCTGGTGTTTTTATGACACAAGTCCTGCCAAATACCACAAAAGTTCGTAAGTGATAGGAGCAGAATTAGGCCATTCGGCCTGTCAAGTCGCCATTCAATCATGGCTGATCTATCTTTCCCTCTCAACCCCATTCTCCTGCCTTCTCCCTATAACCCCTGACACCCGTACCATTCGAAACTCTATCTATCTCTGCCTAAAAATATCCGCTGACTGCCTCCACAGCCTTCTGTGGCACTGAATTCCACAGAAGCACCACCCTCTGACTAAAGAAATTCCTCCTCATTTCCTTCCTAGAGGAACGTCCTTTAATTCTGAGAATATGACCTCTGGTCCTCGACTCTCCCACTAGCGGAAACAACCTCTCCACATCCACTCTATCCAGACAAGGGAGGGCAAACCCACATCATCCCCAATTACATCTCAGCTGCCATGTAAAATAAATTTGCAGAAAATAGAAAATTGGTCAGATGGTTTCTTTTTGATTAAGGAATGGTGCATGGGGCTTGTAAAAGTACATTTTTCTCCCAAGCGATGGGAGAATGTGCTCATTTTTCACTTTTTTTTAATGAGAGCAAGTGCACATGTTTTCATTGCGGGAATGCAAATGATGCTCGACAACCGTTCTGAGTCTTCCCAGTGGCGAGGCTGTTCACTGCCCAAACCTGCAGAGCTCTATCTGCCTGGAGACATAATTAGTAACGATGAAAACTGCAATGGAATTGAATTACAGGCTACTCTGAAAATAAGTACAGCATCATTAATGAAAAGAAAACATTGTCAGGCTGTGCAGCTTAATTTCATTAACAATTTAGGCCAAGTTATTGTGGGGAACTCCTCTGCCTCAACTCCTGCATACCAAGAACTTTATTCATATCACAGATTTAATGTTTTCATAATCAGAGTCATACCTCAAAGAAACACGCCTTCGTACCAGCTTGTACATGCCAGGAAGATGTCTCATCTAAGCTCGCCCCATTTGCCTGCTTTGGCTCACATCCCTCCACACCTTTACTGTCCATGTACCTGTCTGAGTGTCTTTTAATTGCTGTTTATTACATGCCTCAACTACTCTGGCAGCTCGTTCCACCACACCACGCTGTGTGAAAAGTTGCCACTCGGGTTCCTATTAAGTCTTTCTCCTCTCACCTTTATCCTCTGGTTCTTAATTCCCCTACTCTGGGTAAAAGACTATGCATTCGCCCCTTCTATTCCCCTCATGATTTTATACATCTCTATAAGATTAACCCTCAGCCTCCTGCTCTCCAAGGAATAAAGTCCTAGCCTGCCCAATCTTTCCCTATAGCTCAGGTCCTCGAGTCCTGGAAAAATACTTGTAAGTCTTCTCTGCACTTTTTCCAGCTTAATGACATCCAGGGTGACCAAAACTGAACACAAAACTCAAAATGCAACCTCACCAACCTCACCAAAAATGGAGTAAAAGTGTCTTTAGAATTTAATGGCGGCATACTCACCGAAATGCAACCTCGCCAACCTTACACAACTGGAACATAATGTCCCAACTTATATATTCAATACCCTGACTGATGAAGGCCGACTGATGAAGACCTTCTTTACCACCCTATCTATCTGTGACACTAATTTCAGGGAGCAATGTACCTGTACTCCTAGATCCCTCGGCTCTGCAACACTTTCCCCAAAGAAAAGCAGAAAATCTTTTGCACTCACTTAAAAAAATCTTATCTTGTTGTAACATGAATGCATTTTAAAACTATATGGACTGAAAACACTGTAATCTGCAGTATTTATGTTCCATACTCTCAAGCTTTCATGAGGGGAACATGGTACTTCTCTGCTTTAAACATTTTGAAAAATGGGAGTGCAATTATTTGCATTCTGTACCTTTCAAAGCATAGCGTAGCTTGGACAATATATTTGGGAAAAGGGTGCAAAATACACAGACTACTTCATAACTCAAATTTATTAAAAAATGGAGTAAAAGTGTCTTCAGAATTTAATGGCGGCACACCAATTGCGTTGACTGAAAAGTTGGTCTGAAATCTTGTTTCACGAAAAGGAGGTGGAAGCTCAATTGCTTTGGACAGAGGTTGATAGGTCTTTAAATATAAATGGAATCAAGGGAGATGGCACTGGAGATCAGCCTTGATTTTACCAAATGGCACAACAGAAATGAGGGATTGAATGCCCACCTTATGTTTCTATACCAAATGAACCAAAATCAAAGTGGATATAAAATACAGACAACTTTGTCTATTCTGTGTTGAACAGATTATATCAGCCATTTGGATTTTTTTTTCAAAATTCATATAAATTCATGTTGTATTGAATAATACCAGGTGTTAATGCAAATACAGTAGAGCCAGTAATCAAATAAGGATTGTGCTAATTAACGTTTACACATTTCTAATTGTTGTCAAAGCTATTTCTGGTGTTCCTTTCTCAGAGTAGAGCTGGCAAGCTGGATTTTCAGAATTTGAGGACTTTCAGCCCATTTTTCAATGGTAAACAGTCAGAACCGTTTTCTTAGGATGAAAATACCAAATTCACGAAGCCATAGCTTCAGGGTGAGAGGGGCAAAGTTTAATGGAGATGTGTGGGGCAACCTTTTCTTTACACTGGTGGTTAATGCCTGGAACCCGCTGCCAGGGGTGGTAATGGGGACAGATGTGAGAGTGGCATTTAAGAGGCTTTTGTTCAGGCACATGGATATGCAGGGAATGAGGGGTGGGGTATGGATTACGTGCAGGCAGATAAGAGCTGATCTTGGCTTCATGTTCAGCACAGACACAGTGGGCCGAAGGGACTGTTCTTGTGCTGTTCTCTGTTCTATTTCAAATTTACATTTCTACCACATTTTATCTCCGGTCCAAAGCATATTTCCTGTTAATTCCTGTTTTGACTTAAGAGTGCAGTATCCTCAGATGTTTTCTCTCCACCTTTCTTTGGTGGTAATTAGTAGGCCAGCACTCTGTGGCCGAAAGGGAAACGGAGATTAGGCATTTCTTGAGAATGCTATCCATGAGTGGCACATACCAGCCCTTAACGCACTACAATGCGATACATCTTTCACATGCTTTGAGATGACAGCACATTCAGTTCATTTTGCACAGCGAAAAGCCAATAGCCCTCCAATTAGCTATTTATATTGGCCTCCATTCTACGAGGTCCACACACATTTTGAGAAAAATGGGAAATAATGAATTATTCATGAATAAAGGGGCATCGCTGTAACTTAAAATTGTAAGAAAGACATGATTTTTATTCAGAGCTCTACAAAGAACTTAATAAATAAATAGTAGCAGGGATTTTTTTTTAAGCCCAATGAGTAAAACCGTTTTAGCCTGATACAATTTTGCAAGTTCCTGTTTGGACTGCAATTTTAAATTTAATCAGCTATAATTCCAATGAATCCAAGTCCTCTTTCATTTTCCCTTACTAGTACAGCTTATTCAGTAAGAATCACGGCTAAATATAAACAAATTGATCCAATGCTTCTCATGCAATTACAGTCATTTGTATTTTTGTCGTATAAATAATGATTGGAAGAATATGTTTATTACACTTCACCGTACAGCCGAATGACATTTCTCATTCTGTGTCCCTCTCAGCTATCTTTCACAATTAACAGTAAATTCCATTGCTTTCTGCAGCAGCCTGCCACGACATAAATAAAACATTGCAGTAGTGAACTGCCAACTTTGATTTATACAATGCACTGCAGTAAAATTGATGAAGTTTTTGTTATACTTCCGTAACTTTGGAGGAATTAGCATGTGCGTCCAACACCCACACAGCAAGGTAGCAAGCACCAGCTTGCTAACACAGCGTCTGGCAATGTAGATAAATAAAGTCTTTAAATACTTGGACGGTTCTGGTTATAATATAAGCTGTGGTACAATAGGAATGCCGAGCTCTGGTTCTAAAGGGGAAGATGTTGTCCAATTCCCTAAAATGACAAGCGAACATTTATTCAGTATATCATTCCTTCCTGCTCGATCTGTCCAGTTGTGTAGATAATAAGTAAAATTTTAATTCACAAACCTCATAATTTGTCTAATTCAATTTTTTTTATAAAGGCAACACTAAAGGGCATGGGGTCAAGGAAAGAGCGTTGACGTTGCGGCCCTGTTTCCACCAATCTTTCCACCACCATGCACGAGAAGAACAAGAAGCGCAAGACGGCATTGCATTCAGATGCCGAGAAGTGCCTTCAGCTCTATCTGAACAATTTGTAATATTGTGATGTGGACTCGATAAGGAGACTAAAGATGACCAGCAATATTTAGACCTTAAAAAATCCAGTATTTCACAATGCTCTCTCAGTGGTCATTCAATTGTGTTTATATCCAATTAAATATTCACAATTAAATGAATAAGCTGTGTGCATTCAATACAATTCATAGTAAAATCTGATTAAATTGTCAACATTTGATCAACTGCCATTTGCTTGTTAAAAAATATGGATTCAAAACGATGTCACTTTCACTGTTTTTATATAACCTTTTCACAACACAAATTATCTATTGCACAAACACATCTCTGATTCAGAAACAAGAATTAAAGCTTTGATGCTGAATTTTGTGTGTTAATATCCTCCAAGGCCTCAGTAAAATGCCCCACATGCAAAAAACTTACAGTATTTAATGCATTAACTGTAGTGTCATCTCGAGATGCTGCAAGGCAGCCATCTTCTGTTGATCCACCATCACACATGCCTGCAAAGGCAGCCATACTCCTGCATAAGAACACATGCTGTATTACTGACAGTGCAAACCGTATATTTATATATATTTTTTAAATTATCAAAACGGCAAAAAACCGACATAATAGTAATTATCCAACTGAAATTCTATGATACGTGTTTTTGGCATTTACAATTAATCAAGCAATTAAACAACTTGTGCGAGGCAATGTTATTGCAGCAACATGACTGACATCTTACATAATTTTGTGACTCACTTCGAAAAAATATGTTTACCATTCCGTTATTCAAACAGGTAAATTGATGTATCTACAGATACAATTAATCGGCATATGTACATTTGAGCAATTGCTTCCATATTGTTTTCATAACATGACATCCAATTCAAGCCTAAAATTATTTCAATAGGAATTTTCAACAGTCCCTAGAGTATCTCTATAACATTTTAATTAATGCAAGCAAATTTAATTTTTGTGCAAACGATGGAATCAGAAATAAGATTCCAAGGGATTGCACAGGAATAAGATTCCAAGGGATTAACATTACTACTATTGAGAAACTCAACAATTTCCTTCAATTCCAACCAAAATTAATTCTAAGCATTCAAACTATTACTCATTAGTACTTTGAATAAAAAAATAGGATAACAAGGTGCATGAAACTTTATGTCTCTTTCAGAATGCATCTTAGCCACAAGGTATGTCCATTTCCCTTCTCTCACAAGGCAGCACCGAGAATCCCTTCCAAGGCTGTTCTTCATCCCAATGGTCAATGATTATTTTTTGCTCATCACTTCTCTCCACAGAGGTTATCACAATTCCATGTTTGTGCCTGACTCTTCAGTTGAGATAGTGACATTATCATATGGAGCAATGTGCTATAAACTGTGTTAATTACCCCTCCTCGTCTGAAGTCGAATCATAAAGATCATGGAAATTTTTTGAATGGCACAGGTTTGTTCAGCCAATTGCCAGTCAAAAAATAGAGCTACCCAACTTAGTTCCATCTTCTGGCATTGGATCTTTAATCTTCCAATTCACATCCCAGTGTTTTCTAAATGTGAAGAGGGTTTCTGCCACTGCCAGTCTATGAGATGATGAATTCCAGAACTGTGACCACCTACTGGGTGAAAGAAGTTTTCCCTCAGCACCCACTTATTCCTCCTATTGATTACTTTTAATCTCTCTATCTGCTTCCCCCCCACCCCCCACCCCACCCCCATGTGTTAAAGTCTAGTATAACATATCAACAGCCTACTTTACTATGAAATGTTACTATGAAATGCATCACATCTGAACCTACCAAGTCAATGATTAGTAATCAAGCACAAAAGCTCAAGGCTTCCCTTGAGCTCTCCCACATCCAGGTGCCCAGAAGAAATTGATGCTTCCACAGCATTTGTCAAACAGATCAGTGCAACCCTTCTCCTTTGTGTTGTTTAGTTTCAAACTGGATGCTGAACTGTTATCTTTTCCTTACGTAATGCCACTAAAATAATGCCAATCCCTTCAGTGCCCAATGTCCTTGTTAATTTGGTCAGCCTTTATTCTCGCCCCTTGCCCCTTTCCTCTATCCCTCTGCACATTACTACCAGTAGGCTCTTTGGAGTGCCAAAGATAATAATCACAATAAATTCTACTTCCTGCATGCTTCAAAGACAGTGAGTTGGAACAAGCAGAGGGTAATCCAGGTCTTCACAGTGCTGCATGGACTCATGTTTTTAGTTGCACATGGATGCAGAAAGGCATCGACAGAGGACACCACTCGGGCCATGCACTTTGTTACTGATGAGACAGTATACGATATGGATAGGGAGCACTTCAGAATGGGTTTAGGTGGAGATAAAACATCTTAAAAAACAGCAGAATAGTTTTCTTTAACCCATGATCATATTGGAACCTGACCGTGAAAACGTTTGATTATTTTTTTCCTCATATGTATTTGAAGCACTTGCATTCTCTGAACCAGTTAATGGGAGGGATCAGGCTTCCAGCGCCGTCTTACCTGGCCGCTCTCAAGTACATCAGAAGCTCGCAATCATTGACACCGGGTGTCCAAACCAGCTCCTCGTGTTCTGTGACCATCTCACCAGTGGACAGGGGAAGAGGCTTCAATTCTGGAAGTTTTGCCTGATAAGAGGGAACATTTAATTGGAATTATATTTCAACAGAATCAATAGTTCAACCATAAAGAAGATAGCCCAGAGCAAAGACAATATTAAACAGTTTCTTTCCCAGGGATGTAAAAACAGGTGTACAAAGAGTAAGCCAAGACATTGAAGAGAACAAAACCATTAGTGCAATGGGCAAGGGTCCTAAATCGGAAATATATCATCATCACTTTCTCCAAGGGAATCAAGGATGAGTAATAAATGCTGCTGATGTGAGCCATGCTTACATTATGAAATATATGTAAATAATAAATATTTACCTCACAACTCTTGCTCCAGTAAATGTATGACCTCCTAGGTGTTATCTCATAGAAAACATAGAAAACACAGAAAATAGGTGCAGGAGTAGGCCATTCGGCCCTTCGAGCCTGCACCGTCATTCAATATGATCATGGCTGATCATCCAGCTCAGTAACCTGTACCTGCCTTCTCTCCATACCCCCTGATCCCTTTAGCCACAAGGGCCACATCTAACTCCCTCTTAAATATAGCCAATGAACTGGCCTCAACTACCTTCTGTGGCAGAGAATTCCACAGACTCACCACTCTCTGTGTGAAGAAATGTTTTCACATCTCGGTCCTAAAAGACTTCCCCCTTATCCTTAAGCTGTGACCCCTGGTTCTGGACTTCCCCAACATCGGGAACAATCTTCCCGCATTTAGCCTCTCCAACCCAGCTCCCATTTCTTCACCTGAGCTGCCAATTTTCACCATTTTATGGGAATGGCTGGCAATCAGTGTCCACTGCATTCCCTCCCATCATGTCTACCTGCAGAACCTGATTCTGTTATCCCTCCTCTCTCCACCCCCCCCCCCCCCCCCCCCACCCCACCCCCACTCTGCCACCCATCTGCATCTTTAATTCCCACCATGTTTGTTGTGATGAAGTCATCTTTGTTGCAGGACAAACCAGAGCCTACAAAATGCATTTCTTTTTTCTCAGCCATGGATTACCTTCCAACAGAATTATTAGGTTTCAACTGTGGCCACATTATTTCTTGCACTTCAGTTCTCACTCCCTTTCTCCTTGCAGAACAAGGGTAGGATACCCTTGACCTCGCTTTTCTGCTTAACCAGCTTGAACAATTATCCGCTCTAATTCCCAATGCCACCAGGGTGAAACACCTTGACCTTTTCTACCCCTTCTGCCTTGCAAGCGGACCATTCCCTCTGGCAACTTTGGGTCACGTTTCTACCTCTACTAAAAAACAACTCCTCCATTCTTTGACAGCCTCTTCTGAAAGTGTAGATGATGTAACTTCTAGCTATCACTCCCCACCATCCAGACACACTTCACATGTGAAGCAGTGATTTAGACAGAATTTCAATTTCTTATTACTGCAATAGGTTCTCGTTACTTTAGTTTCTCCACACTGGGGACACCAAAGGCAGAACATCACAGCTCAGTTCACAAGCATGACTTCCAGCTTCAAGCTGCCCGTCATTTTAATTCTCTGCCTTATTCCCACGATGACCTCTCTCTCCTCAGCCTCCAACAATGTCCCAATGTAGGTCAATGCAGGCTTGAGGAACAACATCTCACACTGCAACTGAGCATGTTGCAGCGTTCCTAGCACAAGATTCAGCTCACAAATTACAAATAATGTTATATCCCACATCTTCCACCCCATATTTCCAGCTTTCCCTCCACCTTTCGTTGGTGATTTCAGGTACGTATTCTGCAGACTGAGCTATTGCGCCCTTACTCCTCGTATCGCCAGCACCTTTTACCTGCACTATTGTTGCTTTTGTCTTACAATTTCTCCTCTTTTTTTTTTTTTGCATTTCCCTTTTGTTCTTTCCTTCCACCCTCTGCCTTTTGGCATCATAAAGCTAGTTTTAACACTATTTCTTCACAGTTCCAATGAAAGAACAGCAAACTGAAACATTAGGAAACATTAGTTGTTCCTCTCTGCAGAGATGCTGTCCAACTTGAGTACTTGCAGCATTTTCCAATTTTATTTCAATTTTCTAACATTGGTTACACTTAATTTTGCTATACTGCTACAGAATCCTTACCGTAGATCGTACAATAAACCCTTATAATAAGCGACCATAGGTGTCTTTTATTGCCGATTGTTTGCTATAACTGAGTAAAGTATTATCATTGTATAAGTAGTAGAAATAAATAACTGCAGTTGATGATTAATACACAAAAGGACACAAAGTGTTGGAGCAACTCAGCAGGTCAGGCAGCATCTGAACAACATGGATAGGCTATGTTTCAGCTCGAGACCTTTCTTCAGACTCTTGGTCTGGAATTGGGCATGGAATCGAGGTGAGTTGACGGCCCCAGCCTGCTGGCGGCCGGGGAAGAAGCGGGGATCGGTGGAGTTAATGGTCGTAGCCCATCCGTGGCTGGAGTACGGGTAAGGATCGGCGGTGGTGGTGGCAGGCGTGGCTTGGAAACGGCCGGGGAAGCTGTGTGGGCCAGTGATGGCAGCAGTGGAGGGGCTTGCCAGGGAGGGGCTGCGAGTGGCAGGGGCCGGCGGCACGAGCAGGGGTGGTATGGGCAGCCGTCGGTAGATCAGTTATAAAGAGGCCCGTTAAAACAAGGGTTTACTGTAGTGTATACATTGCTAGATACACACTTGCTTCGCCATATTGCCCATGCGTTGAGAGTTCCCATGCAAATATCAAGAAAGTCAACTTGGAACCTATTTCTCTACACACTGTACACTACATTACTTGCTGACAGGCTTTGTATGTTGGTAGGTTGATGTTTTACAATTGGCCCACCAATGACAGAAGGTTGACACAAGGAACTGCAGATGCTGGAATCTTGAGCAAAACACAAAGTACAGGAGTAACTCAGCGGGTCAGACAACGTCTGTAAAAGGAATAGACAGACAAAGCTGCGGGTCAGGACCCTTCTTCAGAAGGTTGCCCACAATAACAGTTACATCTCAGCCTTCTACTGTACCTCGGAATGCAATGGCAAACAACTGAACTCAAAATCATCAGAGGCCTAATTGTTTAGTTTCTCCCGATCAATGGTCAACATGTTTGTGTGCCACATAAATGTCATTAGCTTGATCAAGCAAAAGAGTAAACAATATATCACTAAGGTCTGACTCGATGTGCTTGCTTTAGAGGGCAAATGCATCAACAGTGCTGTTTCTAAAACAAGGGCCACAACACTTCCCAAAAACAACTTTTCAACTAAATTGGTTGGCTTCTTTGGCAAGGTGAGGTTAAATGTTATATTGTCTAAACCACAAAGTATGACTACAAAAAGATGACAAAAAGCATTGAAACTGAGTGCTTTGTTCTATTTTTACAAAACCACTGTCATTTTTAGTGCACTCAATCATCAAACACTTAAGATTTTTTTTTAAACAGCACGATTTTAAGATAGCTAAAGAAATCTCAAATATATGACAATATCAATTTTTCTAAAGAACAAAAGATTATGTAAAACAGTATTAGAGATCAATGCAATATGTTTTATCCATTTTGTTTTCTTTTGGACTATGAATGAAAGCATGAAAAAATTTGGAACAATGCTCGATATTCCCATGAGTTGACTGAAATAATTTCCAGTGCAAGGCAAGATGGTTGTGAAGATAGACACAAAATGCTGGAGTAACTCAGCAGGACAGGCATCATCACTGGCAAGAAGGAATGGGTGACCTTTTGGGTCAAGACCCTTCTTCAGACTGAGGCTTGCTTAGAGTAAAACTGGGACAACATTTAGGCATGACATTATAACTTGTACTTGTGCCACACAAGTGCCAAGCCATGACCATCTCCAGCCATGAATTTTACAATCATCCCATGCTATGTGATATGTTTAATCATGGGATCATCACCGAATGTCTTTTGGATCATCATTACAATAAAAATAGGTTTAGCATACAACAGAGAATGAGCCACCCCTCAAACCATTTCCACGATTGAAAAGGTGCAGGCCATGAGTCTATTGGTACTTCCAAGAAAAGGTGACGGGGGAGACCATAGGAACTGAGTGGTCTTTCAACACAGACTCCAGAAACGGTCGGCAAGGTGCCTGAAGCCTTGAGACGTACACCTTGCCCACCACTCAATACCAGCCTTCCACACTGAGCCAGGGTAGAGTCATCATTGCAGGATTCACATCAGGCTCCCAACAACACCCTGGTATCAAGGGCAGCAGAGTACAGCCGATTGGAATTGTCCTTTTAAAGTACAGTGGGGTAATTAAGAGTCTTCATACTCCAGAGCTTAGCATGCTAAAATAAATCTGCATTTACTCAAATACACTGTAGTGTCAAGATATCAGGATATATATCAGGATACTCAAATACACTATAAGTGAATAAAAAAACCTCAAAGAAAACAATGATTTTGGAAACATGATAGAAATTGCTGAACATACTCAGGCAACCACTGCGAATAAGAAACTGGGATAAATGTTTCTGATGAAAGGTTAGTGGCCCGATACAACTGCTTTGCTCTCCACTGACACTGCCGAACCTTCAGAGCATTTTCTGCTTTTATGTTGCCTCAGCTGAAATCAGCTAACTCAGCTCAGAGCAGGATTCAAAAAGCAGCCTTCCAGTTTATATCAAAGTCTCCTTACCAACCAAGTCATCAGGGAGCTTTAAAGAGCGAGAACTTGTTATTTGTTTTCCTGAGGTTTTCTTGCAAACATTTTGTTTTATAACAGCCATATGATGCAACTTTAAGTGACTTGCACAATGCCAACACAATAGAAATTTTCTCTGCATGGCTTCTCCATGTAGCGGGTGAACGAAAGGAGCATTATGCCTCAGGCAACATGGAAATGGTTAGCGTACAGTCTCCAAGAGTGCAGTGTGATTACTCGCAACCTGCCAGAAAATATACTTTCCGGTATCTTGTTAAAATTATTTATGGAATTGAGTGCTTGCTTGGCACCAAGGCTGCAATATCATTGTGGAAGGGCTGAACTGGGCTGTGTTCTGTAGGTGAGCCTGACTATGGAAATAGACTATGATCCAGAAACTGCTGTGATCAGCTTATTAATTGATTGATTGAATTGAATGAAAGGTACGAGCATAGAAACAGGCTCTTTGTCTCACTGATACCATGCCAACCGTCAAGAACCGGTTCACACTAGTTCTGGTTTCCCACTTTCGCATCCACCCCCTACATATTATCGACAATTTGCTACGGCCAATTAACCCACAAAGCCGCCCATCTTTGGAATGTGGGAGCACCCGGAGGAAACTTCTACGGTCACAGGGAAAACATGAAAGCTCCTGCAGATGGGACCCGAGGTCAGGATCGAACACGGGTCTAACAGCTGTGCCACCTCTTTTGCAAATGTACATTTGCAATTTGCAACATTTGCCACTTTACTTGGTGGCAAACACATATCAGCTTAGAGAAGGATAAGTCTCATTGTGCTAATCCCTCATTCAGGAGGTCCAATTTAAGTTGCCATCTTAAATCCAATAAAGTAACAAGTAGAAATTTACAAAACAAGTAGCACGTCTTAGGCTGGCATTTAAACCCTGAAGTGCTGCAATTTTTTACCTCCAACTTAATCTTTCTAATCTTTCTTAACCCCAAAACACCCACCTCAGAAGGACTGCTGAGGCTGCGATAAAATATTTCAACAGCAAAAAATGAACACTTTCGTTAAGTAAATATGTTAAGGATAACTGAATCAAGACTGGACGGAGTTAAGATATTGTTCAGCGATGATGTAAATGAATGGGGAAACAAGGTCCTCCAAATATCTCGTCCTTTTGTTGTATTATATATGCTATTAAAAATGTGAATGCACGATCCCCATCATGATCGATACTGTCCACATTAGCTGAGAATAATTGGGCATCGCAAACAGCAACCCTGTAGGATGGGAAATGCTACACTTTCACATTATCACTAAGGCAGCGACCAACCTAGTCTCAATGAGATGAGTAGGAGACCGTGCTGGGGACTGCCCCAGGCACAGCTGATACCTGACAGAGTTACAACACAGGGACTAGGTGTGTGCTAGGCAGTAGAATCAGCATGCTGGAGATGGAGGGAAGTAATCCTTCGAGGAATAGATCAGAACAAACACAAAATCAAAGGCAAAGTAAAAGCGATCTGTAACAAGCTGGACAGAACTAAGGAAGGACAGAAGTTCCATGTAAAAGTGCATGTCCTGCACATGGTGATCAAGCTCTTTCAGAGGTTTCTCCGCTCCAACCTCCTTCACATGGAGTCAAATGGTGAAACACAAACTTGCTAAGTTTTGTCAGGATTCACACAAATTGGATTAACTATGTTGTTAATGTGTATGGGAAGATATATATATATTTTAAAGAACGTTAAGTATTTTGAATGATTAATGAAAGCTCAAGAGTGGGATGTGGCTTGCATGTGTTTTGGATGTTTCCAGTTCCATGGATGGAGGCAATGCTCATTCCATTGATATTTGCCAGCTGCAAAGTCCTGACTTCTAAAGAGAAAACTAAATCTTGTATTACACATTTTTAAATTATTTATGAACATATTGTAAATGAATGTTCAACAGTTGGCAGAGACTCGGTGGGCTGAATGGCTGCATCTCTCGATGACTAAATATACTCAGTCATTTCTAGCTATCGGACTGACAAACCGGGACATTATTGGTCCGTGAGCTATACATCAGTGATAGGGAAATTATTGGAGAAGATTCTTACCGATAGGAGTTATTTGCATTTGGAAAAGGATGGACATTAGGAATAGTCAACATGGCTTTATATGGGGAGGGGGGGGGGGGGGGAGTCATGTCTTACAAACTAAAGTTTTTATGAAGAGGTTACAAACATGATTGATGAGGGCAGGTCATATGTTGTGTACATGGAATTTAGTAAAGCTAGATACTTTATGGGAGGTGGTAAAGAAAGCATATGGCATACCTGCCTACATAGGTTGGGAAATCATGTTGCAGGTTTATAGAACTTTGGTTAAGCCACATTTGCACTAATGTGTGCAGTTCTGTCACTGCTTTGCAGGAAGGATGGAGAAACTTTGGAGAAGGTACAGGAGAGGTTCAGCAGGATGTTGCAAGGATTAGAGAGTAATAGTTACAAGGAGAGGGTGGACAAGCTAGGATTGTTTTCTCTGGAGCGTCAGAGGCTGAGGGGCAAACTGATAGAAGCGTTTACAATTACGAGAGCACAGATAGAATAAATAGTCAAGTGTCTTTTTCCAGGGTGATAATGTCAAATATTCAAAGACATAAAGTTTCAAAGAGGGGGAAAGATTAAAGGAGGGTTTTCAAGATGTTTTTTGTTTTCACAGACAGCTTTCAGTGGCCTTGAACTACCAGGGGAAGTGGCAGAGGCAGATACAACAGCAACATTTAAGAGGCATTTAGATGGATGGATGAACAGGCAAGTAATGGAGGAGATTGGCATCACAGTCAGCACGGACATCGTGGGCTGAAGTGCCCATTTCTCAGCTGTACTTTTTATGGGAGGAAGTTATGCTACCAGTTGGGGATCCTACACTGTAACTGTATCATTAGGTGTAAAGTAAAAAGGTGTGCAAAGTGCAAACTAAATTTGAGTTCATCTATTTGAAATATTAACTTGACTAGCAATCAGCCAATAGATAACTACTATAATCTCCTTTATGCGCAGTTTTATAAGCTGACGAGGGAATACCACCCACCTGTATACGCTATTGATGTGATTCTTATTTTCATTAGCTGGCCTAAATGGATGACTTTCATCAGGTACCATCTGCAAAAGACGCTTCCAACGTTTTACTCAAAACCAAAATCATAGGATCCTTAAATATGAAAAGGCTAAATATTCCAGTCGCTGTTAAAATATATTTGCAAACAGAACACTCAAATGTCAATTCAAATGCAAACCCAGTTTGAAGAAATATATCCATAATCTTTAAGTTGACTGCCAGAGACTCTACCGTAAATGGTGAATAGTATTAGGTTGAATATAAAGGTCGATCAGCAATACAGTATCACATCCCACACCCTCAGAAGAGCACCATCTGCTGCACCAAGCGGCTGTGCACACTGGTAATGCACCAGAGTGGTTATCAGAAATATTTACTGACGATGTGTTCCATAACAAATAATCGTAGAATATTAACAACAATGGATTTAGCATTTTTTTAAAATCAGGTTGCCAAATTACGATTTTAAAGTTTTTCAAAATCTAAATGTTGGAAAGGAACAGTAGCCAGCAGGTAGGGTTGCTGACGCACTGCATCAGTAACCCAGGATACATTCTGGCCTCGAGTGTTGTGTTTGTGGAATCTAGACCATGACTATTTGAGAAGCAAATAGGAAATTCTCCATCAAAATAATGTACCCCTCAACGACTTCAGTCGAGACTGTACGAACAGATTCTACATCACAGCTAAAAGATTGTTTGGGACAAGAATTCATGATATGCCCCACAATTTAGTTGATGTGGCTCCAATTGCAGCAGGAACTTTACAGGTGCTCCCCGGCTTACAATGCTTCGACTTGTGATATTTTGACTTTGCGGTGGTGTAAACGGCAGCGAACCGTAGCGAGCCGCAGCTTGCTTCCGGCCACGTGATCAGGTATATTAAATGCATTTTGACTTACAATATTTTCGGTTTGCGATGGGTTTCTCGGAACGGAACCCCGTGGTAAGCAGAGGAGCACCTGTACTGATATTTTGTTTGTGCAGTATGGTGCCTCATCTTCCCAAGCCCATTCTCAAACTCTTCAGTGGATCAGGTTTTCAGAAAGTGGTTGAACCCCGCACTTACACTATGTGCATGTAGGTTAACTCCTAAATCCTGTGAAGAAACACTCATCGCCTTCCTTAAGTGACCCTTCTCCTGTCACAAATATTAGCCTTGTATAAAACAATTTACTCTGCCCTCTATTATTCTCTAGATACTAGAACAAGCTTCAAGAAAATAAAGACCAAACAAGTACTATGAACACCTAGGTATTTGCATATGCATAGTTAGTACATATTTACTACTCAAACCTGAGCTAGTCTTGATACTTCTGTCAAACTGACATGGAAAAGTACAAGACAGGTTTGGGTTCATCTATTTCAAACATAACCTGCACTAGCAATTAGTCAACAGAGCCAACACTATCGACAAATCTTGACAAATCTATCCAAGCTTCATGAGAACAAGGAATTTCATTGCACCCAGGAGTACATAACAATAAATTAATCTGAATCTGGTTAAAATCATTAGTACATTGATACTAAGTACATTAATTACAATATCCTAAATTGGACTTCTGGGACAAAGAAAACAGCAGGTCTTACACAATCAAAAAAGATGTTCACTGTTTCTGGTTGTAGCATTTATCTTATTTTGATAAATACATCTCTTGATGCTCCTGAACACATGATCAGTGATGTAACCTGGGGTCGTTGGGTGTTTTGGGTCTTTCAACATCAGGTCTCTTGCCCGGGCGACCCAGCCGTGGGTGATCAGACCACGACTCGTGTTCAGGTGGCATTGGCTCCTCCCCATGGACCTCCTCTCCTGATCCAGAGCCATCTCCAGGCTTTCTCCGCTGCCTCTGTGGTGTACTTGATGGCTCTTCTCCTCTCCATTCCGGTGAGGTCTTGTAAACTAAACTGTTTATGTCTGTGTTGTTAGGTTTGTGTGCTATTGTATATTCTTTTTTTAGTAACTGCACTGATGTACAGCACCTTGATCAATGTGGGTTGTGTTTAAATGTGCTATACAAATAAAATTGACTTGAATTGACTGACTAGAGCGATTGCCCTGCAAAACCTCTACAGCAAACCTCGATGGGCATACACCTGGCTTTCCAGCCCTGCTTACGGCAGTCTATGACCAGCTCTTTGTACTTGATCTTCTTTCTCTCGTGGGCCTCCTCCAGTCCTCCCACGGCACTGTCAGTTCCAACGAGACGATGTTTTTGGTTGCCTCAGAATTCTACACAGTCCAAAAATGCAAAGCCATCTTCACCTTACAGCCTTTTGTTTTGGCAAAGGAGTTTACTCTTCACTGAATTATGTTCTGGCCATTGATGTCACATAAGCAAATCAGGTTTGAGCCTTGCCCATAAATCCTGACAGCTTACTGTTTAGGGCACTTTGATTCTGTACTGCTCTCAAGATCTGTTCAAATTCACACTCAGGTGCATTTAATTGTTGAATCAGTTAAAACTGACCAAACATGGAGAATTGCCATTACTCTCGGTATTGTAGAAACAAAGAAATGCAGATACTAATTAATACACAAAAGGACACAAAGTGCTAGAGCAGTCTGGTGGTCAGGCAGCATCCTCGGAGAACATGGATAGGTAATGTTTTGGGTCAGAACCTTCAAACTGAAGTTGTCTCGACCCAAAACGTTACCCATCCATGTTCTCCAGAGATACTCAGATACCTGACCGACTAAGTTACTCCAGCACTTTGTCCCCTTTTGCTCACAGTATTGTTGTCCTATTGAGTTCTCAATAAACAATGGATTGCATTTGCAACTATCAACACAGACACCCAGTTTATAACATGTAAATATTAACATTCCCACTGAAGGTGGCTGCTCAAACTTTATTTTCTTACGACCACTTGAAATTGTTTCCTTTTTCAAGTACTTATTTGACCCATATCTAAACTACCATAGTCTCTGCCTCAACTGACCTGTGCAAACCATTTCTTCTTCTGCTAACTTCCAACAGGGAAAAGGTATTTAAATTCACTTTTCATTCCATGCATTGATACTGTGTGCCCTAATGCATGGTAACTCACAATTCCAGTTGAATATCTTCAGTAACTGCCCACATCCTTATTTGGATACACATATCCGCACCCACAACTCTCTCACTCTGAACATGTGAATTAGGTTTGGCGGAAAGACTGAAGGACTTCACAAAAAGAGTTTTGTCTTTCACAAAACGCATATTTTTGCTGCTGAATTATATTTATTTCCGTCTTCTTATCTTTTCGCTGGTGACTTCCATATTTTGGCAGAAATGTATCAAAACCACCTTCAAAATATATTATTTAAACACAGACCAGCTACATAAATAAATCAGATTAACCCCCGAAACAGTAAATAACTTTTAGTTATTTTAGTGATGTTCCACGGTGACGTTTTCATTATTATAATGAAGTCACAATTTTGTCTTTGATAAAACATCTTTGTTGCTGTCGCCGAATATTGATCACTGTGCTCACCAATGTAGTCAAATATGAAGTTCACCTACCGTAACTGTGTCATTTGTCATTCTCTGCGAGGTTGCGTCTTCACATACAAACACGGTGGTGATAACTTGCTAAGAAAACAGGAATATCCCTCAAGAAATCTTCCTTTTGCTGCCTAATTGATCACATATTTTTCACCTTAGACCAATAAACAAGAATACTTTCAGGGTTCATCTTTGGTTGGTCTGCTTCCTGACACCAATGAAGACATGCGGTGTCAAGGCAACCTATGTTAAGGCGTCACTGTACCAAAGGTAACTCGTCTTATTCCTGACACAATGCCACACAAATTTTGAAAATACTTTGATCTATTCATCCATTCATTTTTAATTTCTTCAGGTGGAATCCTGCACTAGGGATTTTCTTTAATTAGTCTGTGCATGAAAAAAACACACTGGAGAGTCTGGAATAGTCTATGTAAACAAGGGCTCTGTGGTATCTATGGGAATTCTTACACCTGTCTGGTTTGTAAGCAATTGTTGCACATCATGAACGAGAAAGAAACTCTGTCCTGAGAAAGTCTGCCTTGAGGATAATGCCACTGCTTCCAAAAGGAGTCTAACTGAACTGATCATATTGCAGATTTTTGTTGTTGCTGGAAGAAACTGGGTGAACTCTCCCAATGTTACCAGTAACTAATGTGGGGAAGGGAGGGGTGTTCTAGGGAAATGGGGAATTACATTATCCTAAAGTGACCTTTTTCAACATGTGCCTGAATTGGGCGTAGTCTCTTATCAAATGTTTCACCATTCTAGCCAAATAACCTGAAGCGAGAGATAAAACCTCAGGCTGCAAGAAGCTTGGTAAAAGCTGAGTGCGTCTGACCCGCAAGGATTCTATTTGTCTTTATACCTATCTGGATGTCCACACACATGGAAATATCCTCAGAACAAACTACTGAAGATAGTAAGTATCGTTCTTTGCCCAAAATAGAGCAAAGACACCAAAAATACTAAATCCTGGAGAATTTAATTCTCTACCTGTTTTTGCAAAGGCACTGGCTGGTGCCTATGCGCCTCTCTTAACCCCTTTCCCCAACAGAATGAGAAGAATAGGACTAAGCCATTCAGTTCCATGATTTAAGTCTGTTATTCTAGATCACAGCTAATTTGCATTTCAATCTCATAGTCCATCCGCATTAGTAACATATCCTTTAATACCGTTGCTTATTAAAAACCCATCTTACTTAGAACCAAAATTATTAAATGGATTTGCGGCCACATGCCCTTTTTGTCAACCCCACCCACCCCCACCTACTGTGATGAATTGCTTCCGAGTATTAGCCATAAATATGCTCTCATTTCAATGTCCCCTTGTTCAGGGATCTGTAAGAGAATCTAGTTACAATCTACTACACCAACCGCGAACAGATCATGCCTTATTGCTGCACTTTGTCTGGCATCCAGCCTTAACTCATTTCCTTTGACTTCAGAGCTTTTCACAAATTTGAAATCTTTGCCCGAGCATCAATCTCAACGACTAAGTTTCAATCTTCACGTTTTATCCATCATGAAGTATAGGTGGAGTGGATTGTGTTGTGGAACCCATTGGGTTCACTTCCACAACCCAACCCATCCCATCTTCATGTGGTGCTTCTGCTGCTACACAACAATGGTCATGACCTTTCTGGAGCCATTGCACAGGAAGGAGGGAGGAGGTCTATCATTCAGGGCCATCACCTGGTAGAAAATCTGGGAGCAATAGGGGAGGGATGTACTTAAAACAATCTGAATCACTAGAAAAAAATGGGCATGGTGTAAAAGTGCAAACAGAAATCCTGAACCCGAAAGCCTGCATCCTCAGGTCCTAAAGAAAATGGCCGTAAAGATAGTGGAGCATTGCTTATAATTTATCAAAATTTCAGGCAGCAAGGACATTCAGCCTGGTTTCAGGCAGCAAGGACATTTTTAAAGTAATATCCTTACAGAAATCTGTATCCTTGATCCAGATTTGATCCATGGCAGAAAATGCCACCTTCAATAAAGGAGACAGAAAGCAAGAAACTATAAGCCAGTTAGCCAAATATGTCTTTGGGGAAGTGCTGAAATCCATTATAAAATATAGTTGGAATAAGTAAGTCAGGTTTTGGATTGGCAATCCATATTCTATTCCTGTCAGAAGATATCGATCTGTCTTCTGCATATGTGATGGAGCCTCCATTCGGGGTAAAGAAATTTCTTCTCATTCTCAATGGCAACCCATTCTTCCGAGGCTGTCACGCCTGGTTCGAGACTTCCCCCAACCAAGGAAAATTTCAACCTCGCATCAACACTGCCAAGTCCTGTAACCCTACCTTATTTTAAACTCCAGACAATAGGCTAAATCTACTTGACCTCTCCTGTATAACACATCCACCAATCCAGAAATAATTCTGGAGAACTTTTGTTACACTCTAATACAAATAATTTCCTTCCTTGGGAAGGGTGACCAGATCTGTACACAACATTCCAATATAACGGGAGGAAGTTAGTTCTATTCTTGCATTCAAATTCTCTTTCGGTAAAGGTCAACATACTGTTTGGCTTACTAAATGTTTCTGCACCTGTTACATTAACTTTTGAGTGTTTCATCTTTAATGCTCTCTTGAACTTCTACAGACGGAACGGTAGCGAACATACTAACGTTGCAACACAGCCAGGTTTGGCAATACAAACTCCCACAGGAATGAAGGATATTACACAGAGTGGTATGCACAGCCCGGTCCATCACGGGTACTGACCCCCCATCATCAAAGGGTTATACAGGAGGTGTTGCCTCAAAAAGGCAGCCAATATCAAAGACCCACACCACTCTGGCATCACTTCCATTTTGCTCCAACTATCCAGAAAGTGGAACAGGAGCCTGAAAACCATGACCACCAGATTCAAGAATAACATTACCCCAACAAGGAACTTGAATACGACACAACATTGACCTCAGCAAATGTGAACTTTATGGGTTGCCTTTGGTTGCACTAAGGACTTGTTTTTCTCTTCGCACCAGTATTATGGTTAATGCATTAATGATTTTAAATAATTATATATCATCTGTGTGTTATTGTGTTTACAAGCTTGGTAAGCTGCTGCAACTAAGAATTTCACTCTTCTATTGTCGGTAGATATGACAATTAAACACTCTTGGCTCTTGGACACTTGGGGTGTTCTGAACCCCAAAACATTCCAATCTCTCACCATTGTAAATATACATGGTGATCCTATTTTTTCCAAGACAGTGGATGACCTTACATTTTCTCACAGCATATTCCTTTTGGCAATGCTTTGCCCAATCAATTAACCTCCCTACATGTTGCTAACGCCCCACTGTATCCTCTCTCAGTCCACACAGCCACCCAGCTCTGAACCGTCATCAATCCAGGATATATTATACGATCCCGTCAGCTGTATCATCGATCTAAATTTTTAACAATTGGTGTTCCAACACAGATCTCTGCAACAACCACGAGTCACAACCTCTGAACCAAAATCTTACTGCTTACTCCTACTTTTGTTTTCTGCTCAATCCACACCAATTTAACATCCCGATATTGTGGGTGTTAATATTGCAATTTAACCTCGGTCATCACGCTTTTTCAAAGCCCTTCAAAATCCACAAACACCACATTAATTGATTTCCCTTCATCTATTCTATTATAACCTTAAAAACTCTCAGTTTCAACAAATATTATTTCCTTTTCATAAATCTTTATAACTCTGCCCAATCTAATGCTATTTTCTTGGTGTTCCTTTCTTATTTTTTGCCTACTACTCTGATCAGACTCGATTGAGAAGATTAGCACAGTAGCAGGGGCAGACAGGCCATTTGGCCCTTCGAGCCTGCTCCTCCACATAGCAGATCATGGCTGATCCTTGATCTCAGTACCATATTCCTCACATTCTTAGAGCCTTTGCGTTTAAAAACCTAGATCCCTCTTATGTTTATTTAGTGACTTAAGCAGCTGTGGTAGAAAGTTCCATGAGTTCTCCATTTTCTGAGTAAAGAACAAAAGAAAATAGGAGCCGAGTGGGTTACCACACTGCTGCAAGCCTGCCCCACCATCCAACATGATCGTGGCTGATCTATGCTGGCCTCGTCTCCTCTCACTCCTCCTCTTTCTACAATTTCTTTTGTTTAGATTTAGAACCCTACGACAATCCAACACTTCACTTTCCATCTTCTTGAAGTATTCTATCATATTGTAGTCACTCAGTTACTCATCCATAATGACCCCACACAAACCAGCTATTCATTCTCCACAATATTATTGCTAATTTTGTTGAACCTGTTGACATGGCGATTAAAATCATTGTCCCTACTGTCACACCCTTGTTATGTGCGTCTCTAATTTCCAGTCCTCGGCACTACAACTACAGTTGAGCCTGTTAGACAACTCCCACTAATGCCTTCCACCTTTTGGTACTTATCTAGCTTCACCACGACTGATATTCTCAGCCAACATCCTTTCTCAGTATCACTTTAATTTCAACCTTTCCTAAAAAACTACATCGCAATCTCCTTTGTGTAAGAAAGAACTGCAGAAATGCTGGTTTAAATCAAAGGTAGACACAACATTTTGTGTCAATCTCCTTTGTGTCCTTGCCTGTCCTTCCTACATAAGGAATATCCTGGGATATTCAGCTCCCAGCATTGGTCACTCTGAAACCATGTCTCTGTACTGACAATTACATTGTATCAGTTTAAATCTATTTATTTCACAAAATGCTGGAGCATGGCAGCATCTCAGGAGAGAAGGAATGGGGTGACGTTTCGGGTTGAGACCCTTCTTCTCGACCTGAAACGTCACCCATTCCTTCTCTCCTGCGATGCTGCCTGACCTGCTGAGTTACTCCAGCATTTTGTGAAATCAATACCTTCGATTTGTACCAGCATCTGCAGTTATTTTCTTACACTAATTTAAATCTATTTGTCACCCAGCTTAATATGAATGCGTCACACATTCAATTATAGCAGCTTTTAAATCTTTTCAATATTTTCAGAAACCTCTGCAATTTATGGTAGTGGCACAATGTGCATTTTGACCATTTTATCTTACCTAGTAAGCTAGCGTTCTCTCTCTTGCTTGTATGTCACTCCCTGGCTGTCACTCTGTTTTGGCCATTCTCACCTACTTACCTCAAATCACTTCCCTGTGCAGGTTCCTTGTTCTTTTCTCTTTAGCATTCTCGATTTCTCCCCACCTGGATTTTCCACCTAAATCCCACCATCCTCTCCAAAAGTATTTAATGTGAAGACCAATCTACTTTGTGAGTTATTTGATTCACTAGAACTCTGGTCCTAACATGGTCCTGGTTGTTCCCAATGAATAGTTCTCTCATCCCCCAACACTATTGCCAGTGCTCTACATATCAAAATCTACTTCTACCAATCCAATTCCTTGACCATACTTTCAAGTTCAGAATACTATTAACCCCCTGCAAATCTGCTCGACAACCTTTTTTTGTCCTACACAAGTTTCCTGTTTACTTTCTATGCTTATGACGACAAAGTATGGAGGAGAGAAGAAACTGCCAAAGATCCAAAGTATACCACCTCATCTGTGAAACATGGTGGTGAAGGTGTTATGGCCTGGGCATGTGTGGCTGCTGACTCACTTATCTTCATGTACTGGTACTCACTTATCTTCATGTACAGCATGTACTGGCTCACTTATCTTCATTGATGATACAACTGCTGATGGTGTAGCATAATGAATTCTGAAGTGTATACACACCTCCTATCAGCTCAAGTTCAAACAAATGCCTCAAAGCTCATTGGCCGGCAGTTCATTCTACAGCAAGACAATGATCCCAAACATACTGCTAAAGCCACAAAGGAGTTTTTCAAAGCCAAAAAAATGGTCAATTCTTGAGTGGCCAAGTCAATCACCCGATCTGAACCGTTTTATATGTTGAAGAGAAAACTGAATGGGACTAGCCCCCAAAACAAGCATGTTAAAGATGGCTGCAATGCAGGCCTGGCAGAATATCATCAGAGAAGACACCCAGCAACTGGTGATGTCCATGAATTGCAGACTTCAAGCAGTCTGGATATGCAACAAAATACTAAATATGACTAATTTCATTTACATGACGTTGCTGTGTCCCAAACATTATGGTGCCCTGAAATGGGAGACTATGTATAAACACTGCTGTAATTTCTACATGGTGAAACTAAAATGTATAAAAATGGCCTTTATTAAAATCTGACAATGTGCACTTTAACCACATGTGATCTTTTTCTATTACAAATCTTAAATTGTGGAGTACAGAGGCAAATAAATAAATGATGGGTCTTTGTCCCAAACATCACGGAGGGCACGCTTCATAGAGAAGCATGCGTGCCCAGAGGAGCAGAATTCAGAAGATTAATGAAGTTCAGAAAAGGGTTCCTGGACATACCCATTTTTGATTAGCAGGTTAACGGAATTGATTTCCAGTTATTACATTTATATCAATAAGCCTTTGACAGTATTATGGAAACATTAGAGCATAAATTACCATCTCCCCTTAATGTATGCCGTGAATCATGTTTTGAGTAGCTGTTCAGATAAAATGAGAAAACAACAGGAACAAGCAACGGCACAAAATCTTGGTACAAAACGCCGTTGCATCAACAAGTTTGAGATTCCACTTCATTTCATTAAATCGTATTATATTTAAATTGATGATTTTTTCATGATTCATTATTATTCTTCACATCCAGAAACAAGGACAAAGATTTTAACAGTTTGAATCAGAGTCACGCAGCATGGAAACAGGCCCTTTTCAGCCTAAGTCATCCATGCCGACAAGATGCTCTATCTAAGCCAGTCCCATTTGCCCGCATTTGGTCCATGTCCCTCTAAAGATCTCCTATCCATGTACCTGTCCAAGTTGCTATTGAACGTTGTTATTGTACCTGCCTCAACTTCTTCCTCTGGCAGCTCATTCCATGCACCCACTACCCATGAGTGAAAAGGTTGCCCCTCAGGGTTCAATTAAATCTTTCCCGTCTCACCGTAAACCTATGTCTTCTGGTTATTGATTCCCCTTGCCTGGGTAAAAAAAAACTCAGTGTATTCACCTTATCAATTCCCCTCATGATTTTTTACACCTCTATAAGATCACCCCTCAGCCTCCTGTGCTCCAAGGAATAAAGTCCACAATAGATAATCTGGGTCAAGTAAAATTAAATGTTATGCCAAATATGGTATGCACAATACGTAACCTTTCACAAAGTTTTAGGCATGCAGCTTTATACGTCATTGCGAGTACAATGATGGTAACTGAACATCAAAACCAAACGTAATTGTACCACCCCATATTTATTCAAAATAAGAAAATGCAATGTGCTATCTTCCTGCTTTTGCAAGTGTAGATGTGTGGAACGTTTATATACAGCCAGCAAGACCAAAATAACAAAGCATTGTGACTTTTAACTTTCTTACCTGATGGCTGGGTCCCACACGGATTTCTCCCTGCGTGCTGTTCAGCCGCCTGTAAAAGACAATTATTGCATCAAAAGCTGAAGCGACAATTACACATAACAAAACAAACCTGTTTATACGTGTCTATATTGCTTCATCTCATTTTAAATCCCAAATTGATTCACATGTAATTTATCCACAAATAGCAGAAAGATGACGGTCGATTCATTCTGAAGAAGGGTCTCGACCCGAAACGTCACCCATTCCTTCTCTCCCGAGATGCTGCCTGACCTGCTGAGTTACTCCAGCATTTTGTGAATAAGTCACCTGTCCATTCCCTCCACAGATGCTGCCTGACCCGCTGAGTTCCTTAAACACTTGAAGTTTTCCTCAAGATTCCAGCATCTACAGTTCCTTTCTTCTCCAGTTGATTAATTCTGACTGTTGTTGACTGAGGGAGGAATGTTAATCAGAATACTCGGATGACTTGCTGACTCCTCTTTGAATATTCATTTTAAAATTGTAAAGTTCTATGACCAAACGTAATTGTTTTATATGTGTCAGCAGATAAGGTGGTGTTTTAGCATCTGACATAACCACAATCCGTCAGCACCGACATACATTGTGCCCTCAAGTGCCTGTGGTTGGGCTTGAAATCATGACATTCTGCAGCAGAAGCAAATCAACTGTGGCCTAGCTAAGCTGACACGTTAGTGGAAACTATATGCTAAAAACTGCTGAGAATTATATTCACAAAGTTGCATTTCTAAAGATTTGGCTTCATTTTCTGTGGAATAATTCCTGGAGATTTCTGATGAGAGTCTATTCATGAAGTACCATTAATGATTACTAGATAGATAGTTTAATGTCCTAAGTTAGCAATTTGTTGTTTTGCAGTTTCTGCAAAATGCCTCAAGCAATTTTCACTCTCTCCACAGCTTTAATCAAGTTTCACTGTAGAAGATTTTAGGATATTCTACATCCAGAAATTGATTTTCTTCTTTAAGTCTTTATATACTAATTAATATCCTGCTGAGATGTTTACAGTGAGTCAGATGATATACTCATTTATAATGATGGGATTATCTGACCATATAGTAAATTAAATCATATAATTTCCTTCAGGATTCTTTCAAGTCCAAAGCCCATTATTATTCAGTAAAATACAACTCGGGATAATGAATGGATTGATCAGAAATCAGTTAATATATACCGAATGGCTGACACGATTGAATAGCCTTCTCAGCCCTTACTGAAATGCATTGGTGATTATGCCTCATGCTGCAGAGCCTGCTGGGCAAAAGCATTCAGCAGCTTAAAAATAATTTGCATCCATAACTGAATATGACCGCTGGATAATATTTTGCTTTTATCATGTTGGTTTCCACTTTTTATTTCAGCATCTTGTATTCTTTTTGACTCCGTTTTTCATTCAGGTCAAGACAAGATCAAGTCCTGTCAACTCTAGGCTATTGCCATATGCAGAAGGACAGTGAAAGTTTAGCTTGCGGCAGGATCACATGAATATAGACTCAGCCAACATGCAAAGACAAATTATACAGAAATGACACATGGATTCTGCAAGATAGTACAATGAAATAAAAAGACAGCAAAAAAACCCACATTCTTGCAAAACCTAATTACAGAAGGAAATAAGTCCATGTGCAAGAGGTGGTCCATAGTGTTCTATTGCCGAGGTAGGGTTAGGATTGTACAGGTTGGTGTATCAACCTGATAGTTGTAGGAAAACATGAATCGGGTGGTGGGGGATTTCAGGTGTCTGTAACAAAAAGGGCAGGTGACAGATGGTGGGTGACAGATGATGATCGATGCTGCCTTCTTGAGGCAGCACCTTATGTCAGTGTTTTCAATGGTGGGGAGGTCTGTGCCCATGATGGACCAGGCTGAGTCTACCACTCAGCAGGCCTCCTGAGTTCCTATGCATTGCAATTGCCAAACCAGGCCATGAAGTGACCAGTCTGGATACTTTCTGCAGTGCATCTGTCGAAGCTTGTTAGAGTATTCCAGTGACACACCGAACCTCTTTAGAACTTCTAAGAAAGCAAAGGCGCTGGCATTCCTTTCTTGTGATGACATCAAGGTGTTGGGCCAGGACATGTCATCTGAGATATTATCGATGAGGAATTTGATGTTGCTAACTTGACGGGCGCCACGGTGGCGCAGCGGTAGAGTTGCTGCCTTACAACGAATGCAGCACCGGAGACCCAAGTTCGATCCTGACTACGGGCGCCGTCTGTACGGAGTTTGTACGTTCTCCCCGTGACCTGCGTGGGTTTTCTCCGAGATCTTCGGTTTCCTCCCACACTCCAAAGACGTACAGGTTTGTAGGTTAATTGACTGGGTAAATGTAAAAATTGTCCCTAGTGTGTGTAGGATAGTGTTAATGTGCGGGGATCGCTGGGCGGCGCGGACTCGGTGGGCCGAAGGGCCTGTTTCCGCGCTGTATCTCTAAATCTAAAAAATCTAACTCTATTGCCAATCTACCAATAAAAATTGGCAATAAAAAGAGGTCTCCCAACTTCCCCTTTCAGAAATCGACAATTTGGTCCTTGGTCTTGTTGAACGAGAGGTTGTTGTTGCGGCAACACAAAACCAGATGTTCTATCGCTCTCCCACACTCTGACGCATCACATCGATGTTGTCATCGGCCAATTTATAGATGGCACTGGATATATACTTAGCCACACAGTAATGGATGTAAAGAGAGTAGAGCAGGGGTCTAAGTACCCAGCCTTCGAGGTGCACCTTTGTTGATAGTCGGTGAGGAGGAGATGGTGTTACCAATCCACATTGAAGTTTGCTAATGAGGAAATCAACGATCCAGTTGCAAAGGGAGGGACAGAGAGTCAGAGCTCAGTGATGGGTTTGAAGGGGGTAATTGGGGTTAAACTCTGAGCTGAAATCAATGAACAACAACCTGGCACGTGTTCCTGTTATCCAGATGGTCTAGAGCAGAGTATTGAGCCAATGAGATAGCATCTGCCGCTGACCTGTTGTGGCGGATAGGCAGATTGAAGTGGATCCAGGTTTCTTCTAAAGCATAACCAACCTCTCAAAGCACTTCATTAGTGCGGCTGCAAGTCATATCAGACTACAGTCATTGAGGCAGGTCACCGTGCACTTCTTGGGACCAGTACAATAGATGCCCATTTGAAGCAGGTTAGAACCTCAGATCGCAGAAGATTTATTTTCTCTCACTGAACCTCTAATAAATAATGTAGCAGAAATATAATGCAAACATTTTTAAACGTGTTGAGATAATCCTCTGACTAAGTCTGGTCTGCAAACCACCTGCAAATTTAGTCTGCATGTCATGAGGCTGAATGATCTTCCCATTGCCCAGTTAAGTAATGGGATGCCATTCATAACTGACATGGTAACACAGAGCAAAAGAAAGAATCTTCATAGAACTGACCAGGTGGCATGGCTCAAACATGTATGAAAAAAGGCAACAATCAGATTAGACTATACTTCCTCTGAGAGGGAGAGCTATTTTTCTTCCGAGAAGGGGTGGTAAGCTTTTAAAGCAGTTTATCAAACACCCAATGCAGAAGTTAAGCCGCTTATATGTGCAAAACTGGACAATTATACATGATTCGTCGAAACTAGACTAAATTCCGAACGTGTGCATTTTCCCTTGAAAGTCAATATCTCCAAACTACACTTGAAAACAAATATTCTTCATTCTGATGAAGCACTTTTCTATTAGGACTAAGATGTGTTGGCCTTATTCCAAAATGTGCATAACATTGAAACCCAATTACATTTTTAAAAGCATTAAACCTGGATTAAATTTAACAATGTTAATTAACTTCACAAAATACCGAATTCCTATCGAACAGTGGCAATGACATTAAAGAAATTAAGTAGTGAAATTATACAAATACATATTTGTTTGTCTGTCCTTCCCTGTGCCAACAATGATGTACGTCAAATATTGTTAAATAAATTAATTGTCGGCAGAACGAGAGAATAAAAAGGGTTTTATCAGGAAGCTCCACACGAGGAAGATGAAGCCTGCATTCATTTTCATATGGTTCAGTGAGACATTTTATTTGATAACCATTCATAACGTTTCCTGGGATGTATTATTATTAGTTGGCAAATAAATTAATTTGTTGCTGTCCTCCATAGAGTCGTTTTCAATAATGAAAGAGTTAAAACTGAATATATGCACAAGAAGGCATGTTAAAAGGCAGGCAGGAAACTGGGCACAAAAGTGGTTGATGCAACAAAGATGGTAACTATAGCAACAGCAATTTAAATTTTTTTTGGTTCCAGAGCTGCAACGGATTAAAGAAAATGACAAGATGTTCGCCTTCAAAGTGCACTGTTGCTATGGCTACACTGTAGATTTCATGTTACAACAAGCTCAGTGCAGTGGTGCCCAGAATTTCCAAGCCTTTGCATGTGTTTGTGGACTAATGCTTTCCCGGTAGGACTCTATTTAGCATTATGTAGGATTGTTTCTTGAAAACTATATGCCGGCTTCATACGATACGAGACAGCAGACCTAATTTTTTTTTAATTAAAAAAAGGCGACAATTTAACTGTGCAGAAACATATCCAAAATATTTGAACTTTTACAATAGCCTTTTCAAAAAAATAATCTGTATGTATTTTCCTTCCAACACATTGCAATCCTCAAAGATCTTTTAAAATATGAGCATCATTTTAGCATCTGTAAAAGTAAATGCTATTTTGTGGTCAGACCTGAAGGAAGGTGAGTTTCAGTATCACAAAATTATACTTAAGTAAATGTTAATACCACATGTGCGTGCATTGAACAATTGTTTCAGAATTAGAAGTTTGCAAAATGGACAGATAATTTACAAATAATTCTCATATTGTTTCACACCGAACTACTCAGTCGGTGACAGCTGTTTAAGTAAATTCAGCCATGATCATTAATAAATCCATTTGCTTTGCCTGTGCAAATTGGAGCAATGGAGCAAGGAAAACTCCCCACTCTTCTTAAAGTCTCAACCCCAAGAAGAACATTTAATAACACATGCACTCTTTTTTGAAAACTAAGCATACTCCCTTCAAATGCTCGCAGCAAATTATTCCTCCCAGCCAAACTTAAGTCATTTGGCAAAGTGTCAACAGAAAAGTATTTCGAAAAGGCAAAAAAAGGAGAAACTCTCCCATGGCCTTGTTAATAAAACAAAATCAATTTTCCCCCACATCTTTTCATACTAACCTCTAATTTTTCTTTGGCTTATATCATATCATCATATATATACAGCCGGAAACAGGCCTTTTCGGCCCACCAAGTCCGTGCCGCCCAGCGATCCCCGTACATTAACACTATCCTACACCCACTAGGAACAATTTTTACATTTACCCAGCCAATTAACCTACATACCTGTACGTCTTTGGAGTGTGGGAGGAAACCGAAGATCTCGGAGAAAACCCACGCGGGTCACGGGGAGAACGTACAAACTCCTTACAGTACAGCACCCGTAGTCAGGATCGAACCTGAGTCTCCGGCGCTGCATTCGCTGTAAAGCAGCAACTCTACCGCTGCGCTACCGTGCCGTAAATTATGCCCATTACTTTTTTTTAAAAAGGATATTAAAAAAATTCTATTCAAGAGAAATCTATGCCAACTGTTTATGGATGGAAGAGATTGAAGGAGAGACATCAATTAAAAGAGATTGTTTTGGGGCTAAGTATCCATTTGCCTTTCACATTTCCATTCATCATGATCCACATTACTGTTTCATCTTCCACAACCCAGATTACGCTGAGATAATTCGTCCTAGATATCATACAGTCTAGTCCCCTTTTCAGATCCACTTTGTTTATTTGCCTCTTTTCTGTACAGAGCCTTGAAAATCATTTTTTTAGCTTGCAAATTTTATTTCCTACATTCCCATCAAATCCTATCTCACCCACCAGGATAGGACAAATAATTAGTTTAGTGTGAGGATCTTGTCTAGGTGAAGACAAGTATTTGTGACATGTGACAACATAACCGTACATAGGTCTCAAGAAAAGGAGGGTTAGCCTGGGGAAAGTGAGTCTATTCAAGGCAATGGAGCAAGAACATAGAGTGAGAAGATATCAATGGCTATTCTAATCAGTGATGACTGCACCCATGGTTTTGGTCTGTTCACCTATGCTGAGCAGCTGTCTTGATGCTGAGGTGTAAGTCGCAGCTAAGACCATTACCAGGCACTGTGAAAACCAGAAGATTGAAGAAAAACTACTTGCCAGCTTAGACTAAAACAACAATCGAAAACTGGATGGGGAGAGTGCCTGTGTATGCATGTGGAAGAGACACAAAAAGAGTGATGTTTCTGCACAGGCTTGAAACATAACAGGGAAGGAACGCTGCAAATTAGTAGTATGAGGCTGGAAAACACAACAGGGAAAGTAGTGATGTTACCCAAACCACAAGCATAATAGTTAAGGAGACAATGGGGTGCCACTAGAAATCATGAAAGAGTACATAGAAAATAGAATATAGGACAGTGCAGCACAGGTACAGGCCCTTCAGCCCCTCAGTCCATGCCAAGAGAACTATTCTCCACTACCTGCGTGTGATCCATGTCCCTCCATATCCACATGTTTGTCTAAAAGTCTCTCAAATGCCACTATTGTACCTGCCTCCACCACCATCCCAGCCAGCGGCTTCCAGGTAACTACTGCTCTCTGTGTAAAAAACGTTCCCCTCTCACCTTAAACCTACGACGTCTCAACTTTGACATTTCCACCCTGCGAGAAAGCAATCTGATGGTCTACCCTGTGAAGTTGCCCTCTCATAATTTCATATACTTCTATCAGGTTTCCCCTCAAGCTGATGTTCCAGAGAAAACAATCCAAGTTAAAGTTGTGGCAATCAGAGGTTTAAAATAGAAATCACAAAGTAGAAGAATGGAAGCGCATATAGTCTTAACAGACTACAAGAACGGTTAATATCCTGAGAAGTTCTCGGAGAATGTAGAACATATAAGCAACGTGACTGAATTCCCACCAATGATTGATCTCAAGGTTCAGATTCCAGAATTGTTTAGAAAAACCATTAGACGTAATTAAGTCTGAAGGAAAACTTAATTACAGACTGGAAGCAAAACGACATGAAATAAGGGGCAATAATACATTGTGAGATGCAGTAATGAATTGGGAAGTTAGATGGCTTTACTGTGACTCAAGGTCTCAGAGGGTTAATAAATTGTAGGCAACATCACAACAGACACTGATTGTTGTCAGCTAAGAAACAAAGAATCCATTCCAAGTCATCTGCAATAGCATCCAAGCCCTTAGTCGCAGACAAGGCAGTCACGAGCAGAAGCAAGGAAATGCAGATGCTGGTTTACAAAAACAGACACAAAGTGCTGGAGTAACTCAGCCGGTCAGACAGCATCCCCGTAGCACATGGTGCCGTTGTGGGTCAGATTCCTTCTTCAGACTAGCCAGTCAAGAGTTAATAGTGTTTAATTGTCCTATGTATCGTCAACCGAACAATGAATTTTTTACTTGCTGCAGCTTAACAGGCAGACAAAAGAACTAGCTGTTACTATAGTAATATGAGATAACTCAAGGAGTGCCCAGGTGAAGTGCCTTGATCAGAACACTCAAGTGGGAATGAAGTCTGTGTGTGAACTCTCAGGAGCAATCAAGTCCATATTCCTCTGTTTAGCTCAGCAGCAACAACAAGAATGCTGCACATATGGAGGTGATATTGTGGCAAATATCAGGCCAGCTTCAACAAGTCAAAGATTGAAAGGTGCTGCATCTGGACTGGACTATCACTGGAGTATTGGTATATTGTGGCACTCTTTCATTGGAGGAGACAGGAGGAATAATGAACAATCCTCTCCCATTTTGATGGTTCCATCAAACAGCCTTTGTCCAAAAGTACAAAGACACCATCCCCCAAACTCCTTCTCCGCTACATTGACCACTACATCTGGGCTGCCTCCTACACCCATCCAGAACTTGTTGATTTCATCAACACCACTCATGTCCACCCTACACTCAAATTCACTTGGACTATCTCTAATAATATTTCCCTTTCTCAACACTGTCTCCATTACAGGGGACAGATTATTAACTGACGTCTAGCACAAACCCACTGACTCTCACAATTATGTCGATACACCTCCCCACACTCTGCCTCTTGCAAGGTGTCTTCCCGTACTCCCAATTACTCCATCATCACCACACCTGCTCCCAAGATGAAGTTTTCCCCTCTGGGACATGCGAGATGCCCTCATTCTTTTGTAAACGTGATTTAGTAAACCTGCTCTCATAGATGGATCCCTCAACCGTGTCTCCTCTGTGTCCTGCAGTTCTGCTCTAGCTTCCCCTACCCCGAGACGGAACAAGGATCGAGGTCCCCATGTCCTTATCTTTCACCCCACCAGCCTCCACATCCAATACTTCATTCTCCAACAATCCTGCCATTTTCACCACCAGTCACATCTTCATATCCCTAACCCTTTCTGATTTTAGTTTAACTCTAGGTACTACTAAGAGGAAGGATGCCCAGGTTGTGTAGAATTTAGTGATTTCAGCTAGATTGCTGGTCCTCTTGATGGCATGGAGGGCAGGGAGGCCAGTGACGTGCTTCCTGCCCCTTATCACAATTCAGTGCCTGCTGCTGCAAGGTACCAATCAGCTATTTGCACAACGGTCTGATAGTGCTGAACAGTCCAACAAGATAAACGGTAAATTAAAATCAAATAACTAGTTTATGAGACTGCTGCCTGGATTAGAAAATATTAACTACTAGTAGAAAAGACACAAAAAGCTGGAGTACCTCAGCGGGTCAGGCAGTATCTCTGGAGAAAAGGAATAGGTGACATTTCGGGTTGAGACCCTTCTTCAGACCGAGAGTCTGGGGAAAGGGAAACGAGAAATAACTCTCGCCGGAGAGAGAACTTCGTCAAAGTAGGCATACCTTGAGCAGATTTCACAGTGGAGCAGACAAAATGTACAGGAAAGAACTGCAGATGCTGGTTTACACCGAAGATGGACACAAAAAAGCTGGAGTAGCTCAACGAGTCAGGCAGCATGGAGTCTGGAGAAAAGGAATAGGTGACTTTTCGGGTTGAGATTGTTGGACAAAACTTGGATTGTGTACTCTGGAGTATTTCAAACGAGATAGAAGTATCTAAAATTATGAGAGGCATAGATAGGGTAAACAGTCAGATCCCTTTACCCAGGGAGGTAATGTCAAAGACGAGAGACCATAACTTTAAGGTGAGAGTGGCAAAGATTTAAGGAGATATGCGGGGCAAGTTTTTTTTTTTACACAGAAAATTGTGGATTCCTGGATCGTGCTGCCAGTGGTGGTGAAGCAGGTACGATAGTGGCATTTAAGAGGCTTTTGGATAGGCACATGGACATGGAGGCATGTGCAGGCAGACAAGATTAATTTAATTTGGCGCCATGTTTGGCACGGGTATTGTTCATACAGTTCTGTGAACACACACACACAACTGTATGTTCTGTGCCATATAGTTCTATGTAAGAAGGAACTGCAGATGCTGGTTTAAACCGATGATAGACACAAAAAGCTGGAGTAACTCAGCGGGACAGGCAGCGTCTCTGGAGAGAAGGAATGGGTGACGTTTCGGGTCGAACCCCTTCTTTAGACTAGTTAGGGATAAGGGAAACGAGGGATATAGACGGTGATGTGGAGAGATAAAGAACAATGAATGAAAGATATGCAAAAGAGTAACGATGATAAAGGAAACAGGCCATTGTAAGCTGTCTGTAGAGTGAAAATGAGAAGTTGGCGCGAGTTGGGTGGGGGAGGACAATGGTCTCCTCCATTGTCAGAGTGAGTCTGAACACAAATTGGAGAAACAGCATCTCATATTTCGCTTGGGCAGCTTGCAGCCCAGTGGTATGAACATTGATTTCTCTCACTTCAGGTCGCCCTGGCATTCCCTCTCTCTCTATCCCTCCCCCCATCCAAGTATACTAGCTTCTCATTTTCACCCTACAAACAGCAGCTAACAATGGCCTGTTTTTGCATATCTTTCATTCATTGTTCTTTATCTCTCCACATCACCGTCTATATCTCTCGTTTGCCTTATTCCTAACCAGTCTGAAGAAGGGTCTCGACCCGAAACGTCACCCATCCCTTCACTCCAGAGATGCTGCCTCTCCCTCTGAGTTACTCCAGCTTTTTGTGTCTATCTTCCATATAGTTCTATGTTCTGTTTTTACAGGTGATGCCTGGTCCAAGCCAAAAAAAATTAAACACTCTGCAGGTCATCAGTGGAAAGAGAAGCAGACCTAGAGTGCCAACTCTTGTTTTCTTTCTTCACAGATATCCGGACCGGCTGAGCATTTTCTGTGTTTTTAACAAAATAAACAATTTCCATTTATAAAATGTGTTCAACATGCTAAATTAACATCTCTTAAGTCACTCCACAGAAATGCAAAGAAAGTTTGACACGGAGCAGCATAAGAAGGTAATGAGAACAAGGGGTACACTTAAGCAGCAATGAAATGGTGCAGTGGCAAGAAAGGCAAAAAGAACGAGAAGGGAATTTTAGAGCTGAGGAAAATGAAGGTCGAGCCACCAATGATTAATTAGAAAAATGCATTAAGCCAACACTGGAAAAGTACAGATAACTGTACAAATAAGACAGTCGAGTGGCACATCGATAGAGTTGCTGCCTTACAGCGCCAGAGACCCGGGTTCAATCCTGACAAAGGTGCTGTCTGTATGGAGCTTATACAATCTCCTTGTGACCGCATAGGTTTTCTCCGGGTGCTCTGGATTCCTCCCACATTCCAAAGACGTGCAGATTTGTAGGTTAATTGGCCGTTGTAAATTGTCTCTACTATGTAGGATAGAAATAATGCATGAGAGATCGTTGGTCGGCGAGGACTCGGTGGGCTGAAGAGCCTGTTTTCAAGCAATATTTCTAAACTAAACTGAAGGTTATCTGTCTACTGCGGTCACAAGGAGAATGTGACCGCAGTAGACAAGCTCCATACAGACAGCATCATTGTCAGGATTGAACCCGGGCCTCTGATACTGTAGAGTATCTCTGATACAGAGATAGTTCCTCTGTCCCTCCCGTCCCCTCCTCCTTCCCAGATTTCCCTCTATCTTCCTGCCTCCACCTCTATCCTTCCTTTGTCCCGCCCCCGACATCAGTCTGAAGAAGGGTCTCGACCCGAAACGTCACCCATTCCTTCTGTCCCGAGATGCTGCCTGACCTGCTGAGTTACTCCAGCATTTTGTGAATAAATACCTTCGATTTGTACCAGCACCTGCAGTTATCTTCTTATACCTCTGATACTGTAATCGGCTCTGATTAAAATTTTTTAAATCAAGATATCTTTTGACCAGGAGAGATATGTGAACAGGATTTGATGAAAAGTAGGATGAGAGTAACAAAAATGAAAACAGAACATGCTGGGAAAACTCTGCAGGTCTGGCAGCATCTGCGGAGAGAGAATTAAAATTCCCTTCATCAGGCTCACAGATGCCACCTGACCTGCGGAGGATTTGCAACATTTTCAATTTTTACCGCAGATGTTAAAATTCTAATATAAAAATTAATTGATGAAACAGTATTTTGGATGACTTTTGTGGTTTTGTAAAATGGAAAATTGGCAAGGAGAATAATAAAATGCCAAATTTAAAGATAACAAAGGTTGGGATGATGGGTTGCAGCAGCCAATGAACTGAGATGGAGTCAGATTCAGAGCTGGATGCTGGGAACCACAAATGTACAGACATCATCAGGATTCAGAGGTATGTGTAGGACCAGTTAATAAGTCTTTCGACTGTGAAAAATATTACACTAGTGGAAATGGATCGATCATAAGCTGAGAACTTGAAGGTGATGACAAAACTGATATATGCTGGGTACTTCATTTCCTTTCAAAACTGAATTTATAATAAGTCACCCATGTGTTCATTCAAATTATGCATAACAATAACATGAGAGAATGTAGGTACACAATGACGAACATTTAAATTTACCTGACTTAGGAGTTTCATTTGAACACAGCAAATTCACAAATCAAATATTGATGGAATAAAAAGTGTGTCTTAAACAACTTGGAGGCTTTAAATTGTAAAATTACGCTGTTTTATTTTAAAGGTTCATTATATAAAAGCAAGAAACCAATTTTACTAAAGACACATATGGAAGTTGTTTATTGTGAAATGTCAGCATAGCAGAGGTCTGAATGTGGTTGTAACAAGGACTGATTTGGAACAGCAACAGTAGTTCCATATGTGCAAATGAACTATCACAGCTGGTAGAGAATTTTGTGCTTGCATGTTTACACCAGCATTCAACCAATTTTCTAATAAACTGCAGAATAATATAGGAGCACCAAGAGAAATGACCACAGCTGTAACGTTAATAAAAAAAACTGCTTTGCTTACAAAATGTCCAATATGCTGCATCTGAGTCATACGCAATGCAGTGATGAGCTTAAGCAGTGGGCTCCCTGAGGAGGATGTGCACAGCAGCATTCGACAGCTGGCTCTGGAATCACTGCAAAAATAACCACAGCATCCCCAAGACCAGCACAACTTCTCTCGCAAAGGTTGGTTGAATTATTGGTCATTGGTTTATTATTGTTGTGTGTCTCGAGACACAGTGGAAAACTTTGTTTTGCGTGCTATCCAGGTAAATCATACCATGCATGAACACATCAGGTAGCTTAATAGAGAAAATAAACAAGAGTGCATAATAAAGCTTTACAAGGTCAGGCAGCATCTCGGGAGAGAAGGAATGGGCGACGTTTCGGGTCGAGACCCTTCTTCAGACTGATGTCAGGGGGGCGGGACAAAGGAAGGATATAGGTGGAGACAGGAAGATGGAGGGAGATCTGGGAAGGGGGAGGGGAAGAGAGGGACAGAGGAACTATCTAAAGTTGGAGAAGTCGATGTTCATACCACTGGGCTGCAAGCTGCCCAGGCGAAATATGAGGTGCTGTTCCTCCAATTTCCGGTGGGCCTCACTATGGCACTGGAGGAGGCCCATGACAGAAAGGTCAGACTGGGAATGGGAGGGGGAGTTGAAGTGTTGAATACCTTCGATTTGTACCAGCATCTGCAGTTATTTTCTTATAAAGCTTTACAAGATTGTTATCCCTACACCTATTTATTTTTATACTGAAAATAATCAACCATATTGCAAAAAAGGATACTATCATACAATGCAATATCCATAAAAATATATATTCTTGCCTTCTACTTCTACTGGCTCAAAAAAGGTCCCCCACTGTCTCGTCTGTGGAGGTCTCTTATACATGTCTTATTGATGGAAAACTTGCCACCAGTGCAAAGAACTGGCAATTATTCAATATGTTTTAGATTTAAGAAGTCTTAAGATGTGTCAATGATTTCATCTTCATGACACTAGCTGCAGCATCAACTTTATCTGATATTAAGGCCAATGCTTAATATCTCATGTCAAAGGCAGCTCTTCCAATAATGCTCCAAGTTTAGGTTTATTGTCACATATACCAAAGTACAGTGAAAGGCTTTGTTTGCATGCTGTCCAAAACAGATCAGATATACCATACATATAAACACAATCAACTCAAGTACGATAGATAAAGGATGCAAAATATACTCAGCATTGCAGTGCATCAGTAGCAAAAAGTCCAATGTCCTAAATGGGTAGAGGTGAATCGGACAGTATCCTAGCTTATGGAAGAGCCGTTTAGAAGCCTGGTAACAGAGGGGGAGAAACTGTCTGTGATTCTGGTGGTGTGATCTTCCAAGCTTCTGTTCCTTCTGCTGGACAGGAGCAGGGAGAAGGAAGAATGATCAGGGTGAGACAAGACTTTGATTATGTTGGCTGCTTTTCCGAGACAGCGTGAAGTGTAGATAGAGCCAATGGTGAGAAGTGTGGGCTGTGTGATGGATTGTACCACATCTACAACTCTCTGCCAGAGCTGTTCCCAAACCAAGCTGTGATGCAATCCAACAGTCTGCTTGCTATTGTGCATCTGTAGAAGTTTCTAAGAACCATTAGACACACGCCAAATTTCCGCAATCTCCTCAGGAAGTAGAGGCACTGGTGTGCCTTCTTGGCTGTCGCATGTAGTTGGTCCACGACAGATCATTGGTAATATTAACGCCAAGGAACTTGAAGCTCTCAACCATTCCACTTCCACACTATTGATGGTGATTGGGGCATGTACTCCACCATGCTTCCTGTTCAATAACTAGCTTCTTCATCTTGCCGACATTGAGGGAGAGGTTATTGTCCTGACACGATGTCACTAAGCTCTCTATCTCCTTCCTGTCCTTCCACTTCCTCAATGCTGCCATGGCCATGGTTGATAGAGTGAAGGTACTCAGCAAAGTGGTCACCTAGTTTGTGCTTGGTCTTGCTAAAGGAGAGGAGGCATCATCGAAAACACTGCATGCATTAGGCAGGTTTGGAGGAGGTGCAAGTGAATCTCTTGTTTAACCTGGGAACGCTCTTTGAGTCTCTGGTATGGTGTGGGATGATTTTTTCTGGATCTCATGCAAACCCAAAGTTTTTCACTGTATCTCAGTTCATGTGACAATAATAAGCCAATACAATACCTTTTCAGTCCAGATGAAGAGTCCCGACATGAAACATCAACTGTCCATTTGCCTGACCTACTGAGTTCCTCCAGCAGGTTGCTTACTGCTCCAGATTGCAGCATCTGCAGTCTCATGCCTCCAAAACAGGACGTGAAGGGCAATCATTATTAAGATTGTTACCTTGAGTAAAATGAGCTCTGCTTTTCAAATTCCAAATTATTTAATGAATTTAAATTCCACAGGTGCCATGGCAGTATTTGAACTCCAGCCTCTGGTTTATTAGTCCAGTGATTTAACCAGAGCTCTATCATTGTATCCCCTTCCTACTGTGAATATACTGGATTATCTCCACTTCACTGACTCTTTCCAACTCATCCTACAATGCAATCCTTTGTAAAGAGCCCACTTGATATTACTTATCAAGGTTAATGTTGCCTCAACTAGGATTACATATTAAATATCGAACTTCACTTGCCTAAAAGCAGCATCTCACTGGCAACGCACAACTGAGTTATTAGAACGTGTAGGAAGGAACAGCAGATGCTGGTTTCACCGAAGGTAGACACAAAATGCAGGAGGAACACAGCGGGTCAGGCAGCATCCCTGAACAAAAGGGACAAGTGACCTTTTGTGTCAAGACCCTTCTTTGGGCCCTCTTCGCTTCACTTATAATATTTTTCCTTTTTGTTGATACAATGATTAAAAATTGCAGAAGACTGAAGCAATATTTAATAAAGCTGCACAATCTACCACAGAAATGGCAGAAATAATATAAACTGGATATTCAGTGAGGAAACACAGTGTAGTATAGAGATATCACCCCATGTGTATCATTTAACCTGTCTGCAATAGTTATCTATCTGTCACCTCCCAACCTTACAATTTCGTCTCTTCCTCAAAGCCCACATTTCCCAGCTAGCATGAGTAGACAGCAAGTAGAGCAGCCTCACAACGTTAAGATTCATTGAAGCATCCTAATGGGTACACCCAGCTGAGATCAGGCAACACAACAGCACCAAAGTGTCATTATGTCAGACCTTCACATCCCATTGCTGAACAAAATTTGACATTAAGCTGCAAGAAGATATTATAGCTAAAAGCTTATGTCAAAGAGTTAAGTTAAAAGGAATGGCTTGAAGGAAAAAGTAAAGATGGGGAGGTTGAGAGACGAAATTCTTAGTTTAGTGATTTGACAGTTCAAGTCACAACGATCAATGGTGGATGCATTAACCATTGATCGTTGGAAATTCACAGATAATAAAAGAGGCCACATTGGAAAACCATAGATATCATGGAGATTGTTTGGTTGTAGAGAAAACATTAAGAGAACATGGAGATGCCTGATTGAGTAACTCACAGCCACCTACATGTCATAACCAAATAATGCTTTCCACTTCCATTATCGGCGTCATGGATCTATTTCAATTGAACTGTACATCCTTCCAAGATGGCACCTTTCTGTGGTGACATGTTGCCAGCAACACAGCAGATATGGTAGTTCTCAGCATCCCTGTATTAAAGGAACAGCAGAAACCAGCGCTGTAACTGACAAGCTGCTAATGCATTTAAACGCAATAGCGTTATTGCGATCTACCGGCAACAACTGAGCCGCCGACTGTAAGGGAATTCCCAATCGCAGGGGAATCCCCGACCTGGCGGAGGATCGCAGGAACAGTAAGGACTGTACCTGGAAAAACCGGGGAGGCCTCCAAGGTGTCCGGAAACGTGGCCGGCAGGCTGGACTACAAGTCAGACGGAAGCGCAGGGGACTACAACGCCCTCTCCCTACCATCCTGCTGGCCAATGTACGATCACTGGAAAATAAAGTGGAGGAGTTAAGGTCAAGCCTGCTTTCCCAAAGGGAGCTGAGGGAATGCTCTGTGTTCTGTTTCACAGAGAAACCCCCAGCTCCCCAGACATTACCATCCAGCCTGAAGGTTTCTCCATCCATCGTAAGGACCGTACGCAGGCATCTGGGAAAGGGAGAGGTGGGGGCATCGGCCTCATGGTCAACTCTTCATGGTGCTCAGACGTGGCAGTTCTGTCTAACTCCTGCTCTCCACACCTGGAACATCTGGCGGAGAAGTGCTGCCCCTTCTACCTCCCGAGGGTATTCACCTCCATCATCCTGATCGCGGTCTGCATCCCACCCCAGGCAGACGTCCGTCTAGCATTGGAAGAGCTGCATGCCGTGGTCAACAAGCACCAGACAGCGTAACGCGAGGCGTTTACCACCATAGCCGGGGACTTCAAGAAAGCCAACCTGCAAGAATCACTCCCAAACCACCACCAACATGTCGCCTGCAGCACCAGAGGATTAAACACCCTTGACCACTGCAATATGACCATCAAGGATGCCTATCGCTCTATCCCTCTCCCTCACTTCGGGAAATCCGACCATTCAGCGGTGCTGCTTCTTCCTGCATACAGGCAGCAACTGGAGCGCCCACCCCCAGAAGTGAGGACTGCACAGAGCTGGTCTGGGGAGGCAGAGGAAACGACAGGACTGCTTGGAGCCAGTAGACTGGGCAATGATCAAGGAATCGGCAATGGACCTAAATGAATACACCACAGTCGTTACAGACTTCATAAGGAAATGTGTGGAGGGCTGTGTTCCAACAAAAACCTTCCGAGTATTTCCTAACCAGAAGCCTTGGATGAACCAGGAGACCCGCATTCTTCTGAGGACCAGATCCTGGGCATTCAGGTCTGGTGACACAGAGGTCTATAAGAAGTCCAGATACGACCTTGACAAGGCCATCAAAAAGGCCAAAAGGGACTTCCGCTCAAAGCTGGAACGGATATTTGGCAAATGTGGCACGGCTTGAATGCCATCACCTCCAACAAGGCGAAACCAGGAGGCAGCTCAAGCGACAGCGAAGCATCACTCCCTGACGAGCTCAATGCCTTCTACGCACACTTTGATAGGGAGAACACTGATGTGCCTTCCCGAGCCCCCATACGCCCTGATGGTGTCACAGTCACAGAGGCCAATGTCAGAAGATCCTTCAGGGGGGTGAACCCTCTGAAAGTGCCTGGACCTGATGGTATACCCAGTCGAGTTCTCAAAACCTGTGCAGACCAACTGGCTGGCGTTTTTGTGGACATTTTCAACCTCTCACGACTGAGGTCCGAGGTTCCCACCTGCTTTAAGAGGGCATCAATAACAGTAATAATACCCAAGGAGTAAGGTGACGTGCCTCAACGACTATTATCCAGTGGCACTAACGTCCGTGGTGATGAAGTGCTTTGAGAGGTTGGTTATGGTGCTTATCAACTCCTACCTTAACAAGAACCTCGACCCACTACAGTTCACCTACCGTCACAACAATAGACAATAGACAATAGGTGCAGGAGTAGGCCATTCAGCCCTTCGAGCCAGCACCGCCATTCAATGCGATCATGGCTGATCACTCTCAATCAGTATCCCGTTCCTGCCTTCTCCCCATACCCCCTCACCCCGCTATCCTTAAGAGCTCTATCCAGCTCTCTCTTGAAAGCATCCAACGAACTGGCCTCCAATGCCTTCTGAGGCAGAGAATTCCACACCTTCACCACTCTCTGACTGAAAAAGTTCTTCCTCGTCTCTGTTCTAAATGGCCTACCCCTTATTCTTAAACTGTGGCCCCTTGTTCTGGACTCCCCCAACATTGGGAACATGTTTCCTGCCTCTAATGTGTCCAATCCCCTAATTATCTTATATGTTTCAATAAGATCCCCCCTCATCCTTCTAAATTCCAGTGTATACAAGCCTAATTGCTCCAGCCTTTCAACATACGACAGTCCCGCCATTCCGGGAATTAACCTAGTGAACCTACGCTGCACGCCCTCAATAGCAAGAATATCCTTCCTCAAATTTGGAGACCAAAACTGCACACAGTACTCCAGGTGCGGTCTCACCAGGGCCCGGTACAACTGTAGAAGGACCTCTTTGCTCCTATACTCAACTCCTCTTGTTATGAAGGCCAACATTC
>NW_027601728.1:0-80727 GCF_053455715.1 Rhinoraja longicauda
ACTTAAAAGTCTGTGGAAAATTTCTGCAGAAGTACTATTTGACACAAGAAGCTTTTTTTTGCTACGACGAGATAAGGAAACCCAACTCGCAGAGCACGACCTTGAGAATTAATGATGTTATGAACTTCTGCAAGATAAAGTGCTCAGCCAGCGATTGTTTACCATAGGTGCTGGCCGAAGACTTTCAGCCTTGAAATTAATGATGCGTTTTGCAAAAATGCTCATTCTGTTTTTAATTATTCTGGTGTTGCTGGAACAAAGAGATAAGCACCAATTATCATGGATAAATGGATGTCTGAAGCCATGGCTCAAACATTGCACTCTATAATGGAAGGTGCGCTGCAACAAGGTGTAGAGGTGGAAGAAGAGATTACACCTCAGGATAGTGTCTCAAACGTCTCAACGCGAAGATCTAAATGTAAATCCAGTTCTGTAGCCAGTTCAGCTATGAGGGTCTCTGCTCAAATTGAAGTTGAAGCTGAGATGGCTGCTCTCTCGCTAGAAGCTGCTGCCTTAGAAAAAAAAATGAGATTGAGGAACGAGAAGTACAACTGAAAACTCAAGTAGAACAGCTGAAGAGAGAGAAGGAACGGTTGGAAATAGCCACGAAGCTGGCAGCTGCAGAGGCAAGGAGGGACGTACTGGAAGGTCGAAGGTCTAAAGCTAGCTCGAGAGTTTCCCAGAAGAAGGGTTCCTTAAACCAAGAAGGACCTACTAAGTTGGAACAAAAGGCTGAAGCCAACCCACAGCCAGGGCCAGCCTGGTCTCGTGAGGCCGAACTGGCACTGAGTAGGTGGATGGTTGACAAAACTTCAACAAAGCAACCGGGTGCTAGACCGAAGCAACCTACCTTTGGGATGCCTGTTACGGCTCGAGATGAGCCAACCCAATAATCTTTTCAGAGGCCTGCTCATCAGCTACCTACACCCAGACAGAGACAGACAACTGACTATGGGGCTCATGACAAAGTTTACCAGGATCGCCCTGAACCAAGCCAGAGACCTCAAAATGAGTTCTACGAATTAGTAAGGAACCAAACGAGACTCAGCAAGCTCATGGTCCAACAAAATCTTTCTGCTACCTTACCCCCAATGGAAATTCCTAATTATGATGATGATCCCTTACAATATGAGACTTTCATAGCGGCGTTCGAAGAAGGAGTGGAAATGAAAACTACGAGTTACAGAGATCACTTACGATTTCTGGAGCAATACACGAGTGGATACGCCAAGCAGCTTGTTAAGAGTTGCCGATATTTGCCTGCGGATGAGGGCTACCGGAAGGCAAGAGGATTGCTTGAAATGCATTTTGGTGACAAACAGAAGATTGCCAACGCATACATGAAAAAGGCCATTGCTTGGCCAGTTATTAAGGCGGAAGATGTGAGGGCTTTGCATGAGTTTGCGATGTTTCTTAGTGGTTGTTGTAATTCCATGAGAAATAGCAGCCACATGGAAGAGATGAACGTCGTGAGTAATATGAAGGCTATTGTTCTGAAACTGCCCTATAGGCTTAGAAAGAAATGGAGAGACAAAGCTATTTAATTGAAGTCAAATCAACTTTTTTGTTGAGGTACAGGTACAAATAAAATCGTATTTATAAGAGGACTGGACAAGATAGATGCAGGAAAAATGTTCCCAGTGTCCAGAACCAGGGGCCACAGTCTTAGAATAATGGGGAGGCCATTTAAAACTGAGGTGAGAAAAAACTTTTTCACCCAGAGAGTTGTGAATTTGTGGAATTCGCTGCCACAGAGGGCAGTGGAAGCCAAATCACTGGATGGATTTAAGAGAGAGTTAGATAGAGCTCTAGGGGCTAGTGGAATCAAGGGATATGGGGAGAAGGCAGGTACGGGTTATTGATTGGGAACGATCAGCCATGATCACAATGAATGGCCGAATGGCCTCCTCCTGCACCTATTTTCTATGTTTCTATGTTATTTGCAGCAGGATCACAGGCACATGAACCCAGATAAACACACACAAACATTAATTATATATAAATAGCATGAAAAATATGCAAGACAGTAACAAGGAAAATGTCTGCAAAGAAAAAGCAAGGAATTGGATTATCATAAACTAATGCTAATGAATAACTATGGTCAAAGTCTGGTTGTCATTTGAATGGAAAGTGGTTTTGAAGTAAAATTGGCAAGTAGATAATTTGGGGTGTGTAATATACTGCTACCCTAATGTTTGTATTGCCTTTACCACAATGCCCTGTGCCACAGGATACCAACCTGCGAACCATCCACCATGCCCAAGGATTCGTGGAAAGCGCAACTGAATTTTGTTGGGTCAGGAGATTGAACTCAAAATAACCCAAAGTCTCTCAACAGCTGCAAAATGCATGGGGTGATCCAGCTGCAATGCAGTGAAACCTAAACGGCCTTATCCCAAGTTTAGTACCACAAAATCTGATTAAAAATATGTCAGTTATCTAACGTGTGCAATGAATCTGCAACTCCCATTCAATTATACACAGACACTTGCATCAGCTACTACCATCATCTAATGTTCATAGTGTTAAAGCCCGTCCGCACTCTGAAATAACAAACACCGTCAGACACTGACAGTAAAGACACAAACTTATTATGCTAGCGGGAGTGGGAGAGTCACTGCAAGTATGATCACATTCTTGCAGCTCCTCGCGGTCCCACTCAATTATTTTGTGCACCGGCAGTATATTTATAGATGAGTAGTAACGGGTCCAGCTAATCACACAATCAGCACATTTCTGCACCAGTTCTTATTGTCCAGAACAGACTTGTTGTTCTTTGCAGTACTACTTGGTATCGGGGCCTTTCTCATTTAGTCACAACACACTCTGCAGTTATGCAAAACAACCTGTTATACTTTAGCAAGCAATTCTAAGTAAGTAAAACAGGCTCACCACACGCAGCATGCGATCTGTACACATTACCTCTTAAACTCCCATCCTCCTCTACATTCCCCCCTTTTCTCATAACATGATAACCTCATTCAGAGTCCCCTTCACTAACAACTCCTCTGGGGGATCAGGAATTTAAAATGCTCACATAGACATAACAGGGACATTGAACGTACAATCATTCACAGCCATTGTTCTTCATTCAGTCTTTGCCACATTTATTGTTGTACTTGCTGCCCTTGTGCTTCAGATTAGGGAGGTGCTGCTGAATAAATCTTGGGCAGTTGCAGTATATGGTGCGGTGTGACCACAGTGCTGTTGTTGTGGATGAGATGCCAATCGACAGTATCCTTCCCTGAATAGTTTCACACTTCCTTAAGGTTCGAGCTGCAGTCATACAGACAAGTGGAAAGTACTCACTCCACTCTTGATTTATGCTCTTATAAATAGTTGAAGGGTTTTAGAGTTAATTGTTGACTTCCTTGCGACAGGACAACCAGCCTGCTATTTGCCGTTGCATCTCTGTTTGTTTTGTACCGCTGGTCCAGTTTTTACTATTTACCTATTGATGGTGAGGGATCTGACAATGCTAATGGATAGGTTGTTGGGCTATTTGTTGGAAAATGTCAGTCAACCTTCTCGTTTAGAATCTGGGTAGCACCAGTAAAACCAGCATTTATTGCCCACCCCTAAACATCCTTTGCAAAGATCAAAATGAGCTGCCTTCTTGAACTGCTGCAGTCTTAGAACATAGAACACAGAACATAGAACAACACAGCACAGGAACAGTCCCTTCGGCCCACAATATTTGTGCCAAACAAAATGCCAAGATAAACTAATCTCAACTGCTTGCACATGATCAATATCCCTCTACTACATATATATTCATGTGGCTATCTCAAAGCCATCAAAGCTTATCACCAAACACGCAGGACTTGGAGTCAGCACTCAACTCTGCAACTGGATCCTTGACTTCCTGCCCAACAAACCCCAATCAGTGAGGATAGGGGACAAATCATCATTTATGATAATCCTCAACACTGGTGCTCCGCAAGGATGCGCTCCCATTCCCCTTCTTTACTCCTTGAACACCCACAACTTGCAGCCTTGCACAAATCTAATTCAATTGTCAAATTTGCAGATGATACCAACATTGTGGGCCGGATATCAAATAATGATGAGATGGAGTACAGGAAGGAGATTGAGAACCTCGTGTTCTGGTGACGTGACAACTTTCTCTCATTGTCAGCAAGACAAAGGAGATAGTGATCAACTTCATGAAACAAAGTGGAACACATACACCAGATTGCATTGATGGCTCTGAAGTAGAAATGGTTGAAATTTTCAAATTCTTAGTAGTAAATATCACCAACGACTTCTGGACCACCCACATTGAAGCAATGACCAAGAAAGCGCACCAACTTCCAGCTCGCACTGGATACAACAAAGCCAGAGCCGGTCCACCAATAGGAATCCTTCACTTTGTGATTCCTCATTCGCATACAGTCAGCTATTAAACAAGCGTGCACGACACACTTTCCACGCAATGACCATCTCCGACCATGCCAGAATTGGTATCAAAAGGCAGAGCGCTGAAAGAAGGGGCAAAGAATGCAGCCACTAAAAAGAACCATAAAGGTGAAAAGAAACGTAGAAAAATAAGGAGGCAGAGCTACGGTATTTACATCTACAAAGTGCTGAAGCAGGTTCACCCAGATACGGGCATCGCTTCCTCGGCCATGAGTATCATTAACTCTTTCGTCGACGACATCTTCAAGCGCATCGCCTCTGAGGCTTCCCATCTTATCCAGTAAAGCAAACGGCAGTTCATCTCCTCTCGGGAGATCCAGACCTCCATACGCCTTCTACTGCCCGGGGAACTGTCCAAGCATGCTATCTCTGAAGGAACAAAAGCGGTCACCAAATACACCAGCTGCAAATAAAGACCTGCTTCACCACAACCCAATACAAAGGCTCTTTTCAGAGCTACTTAGAAGAACGCGAAAGGACAACCAACACTTTATTTTTTGTGGTTAGCAGAAAGCGGCCAGGATCTCATGAAATAAAACCATGAATACTAGTATCAGATACTAACTCTCCCATCTCCACCCTTTTCCCTCCACAACTCCCTGGTAAACTCATCCTCTTCCCATCCAAACCACCCCCTCCCCAAGTACTTTCCCCTACTAGGCAAGGAGTGGCAACACCTCTCTCTGTACCACCTGTCCCCAGGGACAGTCCATTGAGGCTAGGCAGAGGTTCACTTGCACCTCCTCTAACCTCATCTACTGTACCCATTGTTCAAGGTGTGGACTCTTACAGGCGAGAACAAACATAGACTGGGTGATCGTTTCGCTGAACACCTTTGCTCAGTCTGCCTGGGCCTACCTGATCTCCCAGTTGCCAAACACTTTAATTCTCCATCCCATTCCCTCACTGGCCCTTCTGTCCTTGGCCTCCTCTATTGTCAGAGTGAGGCCAAACGTAAATTAAAGGAACAGCACCTCATATTTTGCTTGGGCAGCTTACCACCCAGTTGTATGAATATTGATTTCTCAAACTTCAAGTAACCCTTGCATCCCCCTTCTCTCCATCCGTCCCTCACGCTAGTCGTTGTACAGGTTTAAATGTTGTCCTGCTGAGTGTCATTGTCTGTAACTCGTTTTCACCTAGCCCACAGCTAACAATGTACTGTTTCCTTTATTATTGTTACTTTTCTGCATATCCTTCATTCATTTGTTGTATATCTCTCTACATCACCGTCTATATCTCTCGTCTCAGTTTTCCCCAACTCAGCCTGAAGAAGGGTCTTGACCCAAAACGTCACCGATTCCTTTGCTCCAGAGATGCTGTCTGACCCATTAAGTTACTCCAGCTTTTTGTGTCTAACTTCGGTTTAAACTAGCATTTGCAGTTCCTTCCTACACTCTGACTCTCACCTGACCATTTGAGATGTTGCATTTTGGGAAGTCATACAGGACTTTCACAATAAATGATAGCCCCCTAGTGAGAGACCTGGGACAGCATGGTGGCGCAGCGGTAGAATTGCTGCCTTACAGCGCCAATGACCCGGGTTCGATCCTGACTACAGCTGCTTGTCTGCAAGGAGTTTGTACATTCTCCTCATGATTTATGTGGGCTTTTGTAAGGGCTAACATTACGAATGCAGCTATGTGGGTTTTATTGCAGGAGTGTAAAAGCTCCAGCTCGGATTATTCCTGGGGCATCCTGTTGTCAGCATAGAAGTGCGGTTTATGGCTGATCATATCCTCTGATATCAGCAACTGGTCTCAAAGCTTTGAAGTGTTAAGAAGAACATCTTGCCATATGGACTGCCCTTTGTTCCCAAGAAAGAATAGGTCACGATGGACACCACGGACACGGAGGTCCCGAAGGACACACAAAGATTTATAGGACATTGTAAACTGGCCAAATAAGGTAGCGATGGAAAAATACTGGCACATGTATTTAGGGTATAAAAGGTGTGTAAATGTAAGCTTTCGGAGAGAGAGACTACACTAGCTTCCTGAGAGTTTCTGAACGCTCCGGTATCTAGGCTCTCTCCCACCTGGGTGAGTAGAATAAAGAGGTTAAATGATTTTGGTTGTCTGACTATTCTGGTAATAGGTCACGAACTACAACATTTGGCGTAGTCGGCAGGATCTCTTTGGCACCATCAACCACGAACGACTAAGACAAGACTAAGAACGAAATGACTAAAACAAGTCCGAAGGGGACAAAGTGCACTTCTCGACCGTTGTTCGAGACCCCGGACATTGACGTCTTTCAGACACTGAAGTCCCTCGTTTGGGGTTGATTTCGTGTTCAACTGAGATTCACAGACGAACCGACAAGGATAAGGATAAGGATAAGGATAAGGATAAGGATAAGGACAAGGATAAGGACAAGGATAAGGACAAGGATAAGGATACGTATTTGGATGGTAAGGGGCGGTCACTCTTGTTGACATTGTTTTGGTCTGGGTAAATTGATCATTTGGTAATATTTATTGGTAACATAATTTCGGATAATTAGATGTCAGACATGTGAGACGGTCTTTGGATAAGAGTGAAGGCGATGCCCCGGTACAACACATGTGTTATTTATCTGCTTCGTTAATGAAAAGGTTGGGAAATGAAGCCTGGCCAGTGGGAGGTACATGGAACATGGGAGGTACATGGGAGGTACATGGAATGTAGAGACTATCAAAGAGGATTAAAGAATGGAAAGAGGCGGTGCAGAAGCGCCATCAGGAGTTGAGGGAGCGAAGTTGGAGGGAAAATGCAAGTAGTAGAGGGATATCAGTGTGTGATAGGTTGGGAATACCAAAAACATGCGATATTTTGCAAGCGGAATGTAAGGTGTATGATCTAAGACTTGACCGTGCTACCCGAGCTCGAGGTGAATATAAACCCGGTACCAAAGGGATATATCCCGCCCAACAACAACAAAAGTCAGAATCCGAACCACTGGAGTCTATAGCGGCTTTATTAGGTAATCAGGAATCCGAGGGTGATGAGGAACCCTGGACCTGTCCGATCCCCACAGCCTCACGGGCAGAGCCACTGGCTGCGGTGGTGCCAGTCCCGGTTTTACCCTCCCACCAGGATATTCGGGACTACCCCCCGATTATGAGGCAGCATCAGGGAACATGGATGGGTCCCAGATAACCGTTGGTGAAAGGGTTAAGTTGCGCCACGAACAAGAATCCGCACAATCGCCCTGTTTGTCCGAAATCTACTAGAGGGTTTAACACTCCCAAAAACCTTGGCTGTCATTAAATTTAATTCGCATACATCTGCCAAGGATCCCATTTCTTTTGGGAATGCTTTGGCTGACACATTGGCACGCACAGAGGCCCTGACCCCTACCATTTTAGTTTCTTCAGGTGAACAACAGCAGTTTTCTGCAACTACCGCTATGCCCAGTGTTTCAGAACTCTGCCAGCTTCAGGGGGACGCCCCCAAGGCTGAGAGACACCAGTGGAGCCAGGATGGGTGTTCCCCTCGCGAATCTGACTCGCTTTGGGTTACTGCCTCTGGCAAAGTTTGTGTTCCTAACGCGCTTTTACCTGTTTTGTTGCATTATGTGCACTCTCTTACCTATGTTGGTAAGAGGGGAATGTTGGATGTAATAAATGCTACATGGTATCACCCCAAAATACATTGGGGTTTACAAATTGATTTTATTGAATTGCCACGCGTACATAGTTATAAGTATTACTTAGTTATTGTTGATGTGTTTAGCTGATGAATTGAAGCCGAAGGTCTCGATAGGACTTTGACATTCAGTCTGAAATCTCAAACTATATAATGCTTAGCATTGTAAAATAACGGTCATTTTGCTATTGTTACTCCCGCTATTAGGGGAAGTGCACTCAAGATCTAAATGGGATTGTGGTCAATCTGTATTTCCTTCATGACATTTATGTAAAGATGATCAGATGATATGCAGAGGAGGCAATGGCACAATACCCTGGAAGGCAGAAAGAATAGGACCCTGCTCAGGATGGTTTAATAAGTCCAGAGCTAAACAATTGAGAGACCAAGCCTATTGGGTTGTACCCTGCGGACAAGCTTTGTGCCAGTTTAATTTCCAATGCCTGACAGATGAATTTAGTTTTCCATGTAAGAAGCAGCAGCCGTATCAGGGTTGGTCTAGACGAACTCGAGGGTTACATCAGTCGTCCTTATGAGAAGAGATGGATAAGGGACTCTTGCAGTAGAACGCAGGAGAGCTTTCCATGTCCAGCCAACACAGCATGCGCAGTAGAGAAGTATGAAGTACAATGCCCTGAGGGGTGCGGAGAGTATGCAGCAAAAGGACAGTTAATGGTTATTATACATAACCAAGGGAAGGTCAATTTGACCACTAAATGGAACGTAAGCATGACTTGTGAAAGAGGAGATGGAACCGCATGGTTGAGTAATCAAACTGCGTTAAGGGAATGGAGCAGAAAGGGCTGGAACGGCTGGGGGGCAAGTAGCAGCACTTACATTCTGAAGAAAGATGATGGTTGGTGTGTACCAATGCTACCCAGATAGAAGGAAGGCACCCCCTAGTAATAATTTGGTCAGTACGAGAGACTACCCAGGAAAAATCCAATGTAGGACATTTAAGGCGAATGTATACAACTTGTACCCCAATGGTTAGATCCCCAAATGTGTTAAATTTGATCGTCAGGATAGAATATGAATCCAGGAAGCAGAGTGAATGTAACATTGCTGACATTACAATGGAGGTGTTGGAACTGGAATAGGAACGTTAAATTCCTTCGATATAGAGACCCTACAAAATAAGATACAGACAGTAGGATTGATGGGAGAAGGAATAAAATTACGAAATGCTTGGGATAGAGGATGCAAGAAACGCAATTTTCAGGATGGTTATCTGATGTAATGACTTGGAGACAGAATGAAGAGGTAGAAAAAGAAATGGAAAGGGTAATGCAGAATCAAACGGAGTTAAATTCGAATTACACCCACTGTATGATGAAAGAAATAGTGCCGAGGTTTGGACTACTGTGTACTGTGATATCATGAGACGTCAAGTCATAGAGGGGAGATACATTTCCTCCCGGTGGATGCAACAAGGACTACAAACCATCATGGCTGCCAGCAAAAGACTACAAAACCCATAGTCAGCAGGGCTGCCTGCCCTGCGGACACTGATTGCTGCTGACACTGATTGCTGCTGACACTGATTGCTGCTGACACTGATTGCTGCTGACACTGATTGCTGCTGACACTGATTGCTGCTGACACTGATTGCTGCTGGCACTGATTGCTGCTGACACTGATTGCTGCTGACACTGATTGCTGCTGACACTGATTGCTGCTGACACTGATTGCTGCTGACACTGATTGCTGCTGACACTGATTGCTGCTGACACTGATTGCTGCTGACACTGATTGCTGCTGACACTGATTGCTGCTGAGACTGATTGCTGCTGAGACTGATTGCTGCTGACACTGATTGCTGCCCAGCTGAATCAGATGAGCTGATTGCCTCAGTGAGAGAGCTAAAAGGGAAGGGAAGCAATGTATTTAAAGAGAGAGACAACGACTGGAGCAGACAGGGAGAGAAGCAGTGTTTGAGTTATATTTTGTAAGAAGACAGCCAGCTACAGTTTTGATTCAACTACCTGTTTTGGTTTTGTGTACCTGTCTGCAAACAATTAAGTTTACCTGTTTTTGGAAAAGACTAAATATATGGAATTTAAGTTTGAAAACAAGAACTTTTCTGTCTTCATTTCCGGCACCCACACCTCCCAACCTTCAAGAGAAAAGCTCCCGACCTCTCAAGACATCACAAAGGTGGAGATGCTGGGGAATCACAGAAAGCTTTTTAAGACTTGGACAGTACAATAGCGAATAACTATGACATCTTGAAGCAGGAAATATTGAGCAGAATAGGACTTACAAAGTTTGGAATGGCTCAGCGTTTCCATAATTGGGGTTTTAGGAATGTCCAACCCCCCCCATGAACTTATTCGTATTACAAAGAAGTGGCTTGATCCTGATAAAATCTCTGCAGTAGCCATTGTGGAAGCCATTGTTGTGGATCGATATTTACGTGCTCTACCCTATGAGGCAAAAAGGGTTATCGGCCACAGTGCTGCTGTTGCAGCTAGTGCCGTAGTGGATGCAGTTGAACAGTTTCAGGCTACTAATGAAATGCTCCGCATGGGGGAAAAAGAGCAACCTATCGTTCAAGGACGTCAAGCAAATCCTCGGCCACAGCCCCAAAATCCCATACAGGGCAACCCAACCAGACAGGTTAATGTACAGGGATTATATCAGGCTGAACAAAGGAGAAAAATCCTGGACAGGGACACCAGAAGATGCTACAGATGTGGGGAAATGGGTCATATTTCATGGCAATGTGACAAAGTGGATGAATTGATGCCCACTGCAGACTCATCTGGCAGCCAACCCACAAACCTTTATGCTGCCTTGATGGAGGGTGCTGAACACCCAGCTTTTATGTGCCCTGTGAAGCTAAATAACCAAGATGTGGAAGCTTTGCTGGACTCGGCGAGTAATTTCACACTAGTTCACAAATCTTTAATAGATGAAACAGACTTGCTGCAGGAAAAGACCCGACCCGTCTCCTGCGTCCATGGTGACACTCGTGAGTATCCTACTAGTAGTTTGAAGCTAGTCACAACCCAAGGCATATGTGAAGTCAACGCAGGGGTTTTGGATGCCCTGCCAGTCCCACTCTTGATAGGACGAGACTGCCCCCTGTTCCACAGACTCTGGAGGGAAATACAAGAGAGACGATCTAGGGAGACATCACTGCCCAGAGGTAAGAACAAGCATAAGAGAAGCAGTCCTAAGAATAGGTCCAGTGCTAGTTTAACGCCTACTTCTCCTCCAGTAAATGCTCTCCTGGGCGCGGTGGCATCATCCGGTGATACGGGGCCGGCTTCTGAAGGGGAGGGGCCGCAAGGAAACAATTGGCCATCATCAAGTAAGGATTCCACCCGCGCTTTCAGGCCAGTATGGTACTGCTCAGCTCAAAGATCCTACATTGATAAATGCTTTAAAAAATGTTAGAGTACTAGAGGGTGTGGACCAGGGGCCGGGAAGTGGTTTAACTTGCCCTCATTTTGTTATAAACAATGGGCTTCTGTACCAAATGAAAAAAGGGCAAGATGAGGTAACAGAGCAGTTGTTAGTGCCAAAAGCTTTTCGTCTCACAGTGTTACAACTGGCCCATACACACTTGCTCGGGGCACATCTAGGAGTGGAAAAAGCAAAAGACAGAATTCTGCAGAGGTTCTTTTGGCCAGGCATCCACAAAGAAGTTGAAAATTATTGCCGTAGTTGTCCAGAATGCCAGCTCACTGCCCCCCGGCCCTCATTTAGGAATCCCCTTATCCCACTATCAATCATTGAAGTCCCCTTTGAAAGGATTGGGTTAGATATTGTGGGCCCCCTACCCAAAAGTGCTCGGGGGCATCAGTATATTCTGGTCCTGGTTGACTATGCTACCCGTTATCCCGAGGCTGTACCCCTCAGAAAGGCAACTGCCCAGCATATCTCAAATGAACTGTTCCTCCTGTGCAGTAGAGTAGGGATTCCAAAAGAAATATTAACAGACCAGGGGACCCCTTTCATGTCTCGTGTCACCAAGAGCCTGTGCTCCCTCCAAAGGATCAAGCACCTCAGAACATCAGTATACCACCCTCAAACTGACGGTCTGGTAGAGAGGTTCAACAAGACCCTTAATGCCATGCTAAGGAAGTCAATTGAAAAAGATGGGCGCAACTGGGACCAGCTCCTTCCGTACCTGATGTTTGCGGTTAGGGAGATGCCCCAAGCTTCTACAGGCTTCTCACCCTTTGAGCTCCTATACTGTCACAAACCCAGGGGGCTTCTTGACCTAGCTAAAGAAGCATGGGAGAAACAGCCTTGTCCTCACCGCACTGTTATTGAGCATGTGGAGGCCATGAAAGACAGGGTGGCTACTATCTATCCTATTGTCAGAGAACATATGGAAAAAGCTCAAAGGGAACAGCAAGCATCCTATAACCGCCCTGCACAGCCCCGAGAGTTCCAGCCAGGCGACCAGGTTCTGGTGCCCACTGATGAGTGTAAATTTTTAGCCACCTGGCAGGGGCCATACGAAATCATCGAAAAGGTGGGAGAGGTAAACTACAAGGTAAAGCAACCGGGAAGGAGAAAACCAGAACAGACTTACCACGTGAACCTGTTGAAAAAATGGCACCCGGCAGAGGTTCTATTAAGTTGTTTGCCCCCAAAAGAGTCAGGAGCACCACCAAGAGATGACATAAAGGTGGGCCCAGAGCTGTCACCCCAGCAACGTCAAGAGTGCATGGAGCTGGTTGACCGTAACCAAGATGTGTTCTTGGCCAAGCCGGGCACTACACATCTCGCGGTACATGAAATTCGCACTAAGCCTGGCCCACAAGCCCATAAGGAAACAATTAGAGAGGAAGTTAAAAAGATGCTTGAACTAGGAGTTATTGAAGAATCCCATAGTGCCTGGGCAAGCCCAATTGTACTGGTCCCCAAACCTGATACGTCGACTCGTTTCTGCAATGACTTTAGAAAACTAAATGTTAAAGGGCTGGATGGTTTGGAGTTTGTAAAATGTGTGCAGGATAGTTTTTTGCAGCAATACGTAGAGGTGCCTACCAGAGAAGGGGCAGTGTTGGACCTCCTGTTAGGAAATGAGATGGGTCAGGTGATGGAGGTATGTGTTGAGGAGCACTTTGGGTCTAGTGATCATAATGCCATTAGTTTCAATATCATTATGGAGAAGGTCAAATCTGGACCAAGGGTTGAGATTTTGGATTGGAGAAAGGCTAATTTTGAGGAGATGAGAAAGGATTTAAAAGGAGTGAAATGGAAATTGTTGTTTTATGAAAAGGATATAATAGAGAAATGGAGGATATTTAAAGGTGAAATTTTGAGAGTACAGAGTCTTTATGTCCCTGTTCGGTGGAAAGGAAAGAATAATAATTTGAAAGAGCCGTGGTTTTCCAGGGAAATTGGACACTTGGTTCGGAAAAAGAGGGAGATATACAATAAATATAAGCGGCAGGGAGTAAATGAGGTTCTTGAGGAATATAAAGAATGTAAAAGGAATCTTAAAAAGGAAATTAGAAAAGCGAAAAAAAGATATGAGGCTGCTTTGGCAAGTAATGTAAAAGTAAACCCCAAGGGGTTCTACAGATATGTCAATAGCAAAAGGATAGTGAGGGATAAAATTGGTCCATTAGAGAGTCAGAGTGGACAGCTATGTGCTGAGCCGGAAGAAATGGGGGAGATATTAAACAATTTCTTTTCTTCGGTATTTACCGAGGAGAAGGATATTGAATTATGTGAGGTAAACGAAACAAGTAGAGTAGTGATGGAAATTAGGAGGATTAAAGAAGAGGAGGTACGGACACTTTTGAAGAATATAAAAGTGGATAAGTCTCCAGGTCCTGATAGGATATTTCCGAGGACATTGAGGGAAGTTAGTGCAGAAATAGCAGGGGCTATGACAGAAATATTTCAAACGTCATTAGAAACAGGGATGGTGCCGGAAGATTGGCGCATTGCGCATGTTGTGCCTTTGTTTAAAAAAGGTTCTAAAAGTAAACCTAGCAATTATAGACCTATTAGTTTGACGTCTGTGGTGGAAAAATTAATGGAAAAGATACTTAGGGACAATATATATAATTATTTGGATAATCAAGGCCTGATTAGAAACAGTCAACATGGATTTGTGCCTGGAAGGTCATGTTTGACTAATCTTCTTGAATTTTTTGAAGAGGTTACCAGGGAAATTGATAAGGGCAAGGCTGTGGATGTTGTCTATATGGACTTCAGTAAGGCATTTGACAAGGTTCCACATGGAAGGTTGATTAAGAAGGTTAAATCGTTGGGTATTAATAGTGAGGTTGCAAGATGGATTCAACAATGGCTGAATGGGAGATACCAGAGGGTAACGGTTGACAATTGTATGTCAGGTTGGAGGCCAGTGTCTAGTGGAGTGCCCCAAGGATCTGTGTTGGGTCCACTGTTGTTTGTCATTTACATTAATGATCTGGATGATGGTGTGGCAAATTGGATTAGTAAATATGCAGATGATACTAAGATAGGTGGAGTAGTTGATAGTGAGGTAGATTTTCAAAGTCTACAGAGAGACTTGGGCCTTTTGGAAGGGTGGGTTGAAAGATGGCAGATGGAGTTTAATGCTGATAAGTGTGAGGTGCTGCATTTTGGAAGGACAAATCAAAATAGGACGTACAGGGTAAATGGTAGGGAATTGAGGAATGCAGTGGAACAGAGGGATCTGGGAATAACTGTGCATTGTTCCCTGAAGGTGGAATCTCATGTGGATAGGGTGGTGAAGAAGGCGTTTGGTATGCTTGCCTTTATAAATCAGAGCATCGAGTATAGAAGTTGGGATGTAATGTTGAAATTGTACAGGGCATTGGTGAGGCCGAATCTGGAGTATGGTGTGCAGTTCTGGTCACCAAATTATAGGAAGGATGTCGACAAAATGGAGAGGGTACAGAGGAGATTTACTAGAATGTTGCCTGGGTTTCAGCACTTAGGCTACAGAGAGAGGTTGAACAGGTTGGGTCTTTATTCTTTGGAGCGTAGAAGGTTGAGGGGGGACTTGATAGAGGTTTTTAAAATTATGAGAGGGACGGACAGAGTTGACGTGGGTAGGCTTTTCCCTTTGAGAGTGGGGAAGATTCCAACAAGGGGACATAGCTTTAGAATTGAGGGACAAAGGTTTAGGGGTAACATGAGGGGGAACTTCTTTACTCAGAGGGTTGTGGCTGTATGGAATGGGCTTCCGGTGGAAGTGGTGGAGGCTGGCTCGATTTTATTATTTAAGAGTAAATTGGATAGGTATATGGATAGGAGGGGATTGGAGGGTTATGGTCTGAGTGCAGGTAGATGAGACTAGGTCAGGGAGAATGGTCGGCGTGGACTGGTAGGGCCGGACAGGCCTGTTTCCATGCTGTAGTTGTTATGTGTTATGTGTTATGTGAAGTGTCCAAGTTCAACGCTTACCCCATGCCCCTGGTAGATGAACTAATAGACCGTCTGGGAATGGCTCGCTTCATCACATCCCTTGACCTCACAAAGGGGTACTGGCAAGTGCCGCTTTCCCTAGAATCCCGAGAGAAAACAGCTTTTGCAACAAGTGAAGGGCTTTTCCAGTACACCAAGTTACCATTTGGTCTACACGGAGCGCCTGCCACCTTCCAGCGGCTGATGGACCGGGTCCTGCGGCCCCAAAAAGAATATGCTGCAGCCTATTTAGATGACATAGTGATACATAGCACAGATTGGGAAAGTCATTTGCCCCGAGTACAGAAGGTACTGGATGCTCTTCGTGTAGCAGGTCTCACAGCCAATCCCCGCAAGTGCAGGCTAGCCTATAGTGAAACAGAGTACCTTGGTTACACAATAGGGTGTGGCCTTGTTAAACCTCAAGATGCTAAATTAAGGACCATCCAAGATTGGCCACGACCTGTATCAAAGAGACAAGTAAAAACCTTTATAGGCCTTGTAAATTACTATAGACGCTTTGTTCCCAACTTCTCTGATCTAATTGCCCCCCTAACAGATCTGACAACTAAAAGACAGTAGTCCCGAATGGTGAAATGGTCACAGGAAGCAGAGGAGGCTTTCACCAGCCTGAAGAAGGCCTTGTGTTCCCACCCAGTTCTGGCCATCCCAGACTTCAACAAGGAGTTTGTTGTGTGGGTAGATGCCTCAGAGGTGGGTCTTGGGGCGGTACTCTCTCAGATACAGAAGGGTGAGGAGCACCCAATCCTCTACAGTAGCAGAAAGCTTTTGGCCCATGAGAAAAGATACTCTACACCGGAGAAAGAATGTCTGGCAGTTAAGTGGGCCCTTGAAACCCTTCGCTATGACCTTATTGGGCGCAAATTCACTCTACTCACAGACCATGCTCCTTTGCAGTGGATGTCAAGAAATAGAGAAACGAACAGTCGGATAACAAGATGGTTTCTCAGCCTCCAGGCTTTTAACTTCTTGGTTATCCACAGGGCAAGTCGGAAACATGGGAATGCAGATGCCCTTTCCTGAAGAGATGTCCTGTGGGCCTCCTTCCCCAGTCCGGAGGCCTCAAGTCAGGGGAGGGGGAAATGTGATATCATGAGAGGTAGAGTCATAGAGGGGAGATACATTTCCTCCCAGTGGATGCAACAAGGACTATAAACCATCATGGCTGCCAGCAAAAGACAACAAAACCCATAGTCAGCAGGGCTGCCTGCCCTGCTGACACTGATTGCTGCTGACACTGATTGCTGCTGACACTGATTGCTGCTGACACTGTTTGCTGCTGACACTGATTGCTGCTGACACTGATTGCTGCTGATACTGATTGCTGCTGACACTGATTGCTGCTGACACTGATTGCTGCTGACACTGATTGCTGCTGACACTGATTGCTGCTGACACTGATTGCTGCTGACACTGATTGCTGCTGACACTGATTGCTGCTGATACTGATTGCTGCTGACACTGATTGCTGCTGACACTGATTGCTGCTGACACTGATTGCTGCTGACACTGATTGCTGCTGACACTGATTGCTGCTGAGACTGATTGCTGCTGACACTGATTGCTGCTGACACTGATTGCTGCCCAGCTGAATCAGATGAGCTGATTGCCTCAGTGAGAGAGCTAAAAGGGAAGGGAAGCAATGTATTTAAAGAGAGAGACAACGACTGGAGCAGACAGGGAGAGAAGCAGTGTTTGAGTTATATTTTGTAAGAAGACAGCCAGCTACAGTTTTGATTCAACTACCTGTTTTGGTTTTGTGTACCTGTCTGCAAACAATTAAGTTTACCTGTTTTTGGAAAAGACTAAATATATGGAATTTAAGTTTGAAAACAAGAACTTTTCTGTCTTCATTTCCGGCACCCACACCTCCCAACCTTCAAGAGAAAAGCTCCCGACCTCTCAAGACATCACAGTACATTGAGCACTTTGGACAATGGACCCCATTTTACAGCCAAAGTTAATGAGGAAATGTGCAAACAGTTAAACATCCGGCAGCAGTTCCACTGCGTGCACCATCCACAAGCTGCAGGTATAGTGGAACGAGCAAATGGCACACTAAAAAATAAATTGGCCTTGTACTTTTTTAAAAATTGGAGGTTACACGGGAATTTTGTTTTTGTCTTTCAGTCCAGGTATTTTTAAATTCATGTTACAAGTTGACAAAGCTTTTAATCAGGCATAGCAACTTCATGATGAACTATTTTATGGATAACACCTTTCCTTACTCCTATTCCGTGCACGCTTTACTATTGACTTATTTACTGCCTAGTATTGAGAGCGATAACCATTTGCTCGGAGGGAGAGCTGGTGCTTTAGAACACCAGGTCAGCATGTGACAGAGCTGATGTTGTCACCCAAGGATTATGAATGCCAATTTTTTGCAGGAACAAAAACGGTTGATAGCAGCTGTTCTACACACGTCCAGTATTCTGGCTGTTCCACGTGTTCAGGATGTGCATGCAATAATTCAGCATTTCTCATTGAGGTACCCCTTCATGCAGGGATATAACAAAGAAGGAAACTTGAGCACAAGACTGCTGGACTAGTGTAGATGGTCTAAAAGAACTGGGACTCTGTATATTTGGCTTCACATTTCAACATTTGCTTTTTATCTGGATTAATTTAATATTTGAGAATGAATTGAAGATTACAATTGTGCTGGAATTGTGGACCCTTCCCATTTTGTGCTACTTAGTTGATAAATTAGCCTTTGAAACCTATTTACTTGGGTCAGTGGGTACATAAGATATTTAAAGGAGGGGGGTATGAGGAGGTATTTTGATTTTCATTTATTCAATGTCTGAGGACCACATTTAGAAAACCTTTATGCGTATAACCCCTCACCCTACTACAGGATTAACCCCAGCTGAGGTATTATACGGGAAACCACTCCGAACCACTTGGGGGGCAGAGGAAAAGGGGTGCATTAACCTCCATGAACTGCACGACCTGGATGAGCGTTTAATTGAATATATGAAATTATTAACCCAATCTTTATCAGCCTTGCATTCTCAGGTCCGGGACAACATGAGGCTAAGATGGGGATTGTGGATTATATTGACCCTCGGTAGTCAGATAGAAGGACGAACCTCGGGTCTCCGGCGAATCAATCGTTTCCTCTCTTTATGTCAGACATACGCTTCCCAGGTGGAACGGTCTGCCTGTTGGGTGTGCGCCCCAAGTTCCAACACATGGTTGGATGCCTCTTTACCCGGTCCCCTTCACTCCGAGTTGAAGTCAGGTCTGCCCGGTTCTTTTTGAATTACTCAGAGCCTTGACTCCAATAATTGGTGTACGGATTATGACAACCAATCAGATGACTGTGGATATCAATGTTTTAATGGGTGGTCCTTGAGACCCTATCTTAATCAAACACAGGAGAATTGGCCCCGGATACAAGTTATTTCTCCTCATGACTCTCCAGAAACGGCAATAAATATAACTTATTTCTGTAGAATGGGATTTAGACCAAATGAAGTTGGTCTGTCTGTGGGATTCAGCACATGCACCCATATCAGTACTGCAGGTCCCCCAAGACCTCTTAATGGGACTTACTTAATATGTGGGAGCTGAGCATATGTCTGGTTACCAGGACTTTCGCCACGGTAGATCAGGGATCCTATGAGACCTGGACAGGGTGCTGTTATCTAGCTTTTGTAATCCCACATTTACGAATTATAAATCATCCTCCACAGCATCCAGAGTGGTGCTCTAAACGAACTGTATCAGGAGTTGAGAGGTTTTTGTGGATAATATTTCAGGCGGGAACTGAAATTAGAAACTTAGCTAGTGCCCTGGAACAATTAGCAAATTGTACTGCTGATGGACTGTACGAGACTCAGGAACAAATAGGCCAGTTAACAACTGAAATGATGGCCCTGCGTCTTGTCGCTCTCCAGATTCGTATGGCCCTAGATTTCCTGCTAACCGAGAAAGGGGACACCTGTGCTTTGATAGGGCAAGAATGTTGTACATTTGTACCAGATGTATCCTCTAATATCACCAATATCGCGGGGCATGTGAAGGAGGTTATAGAAAGAGCGTTTAGCTTTTGAGCCCTCTGAAGGGGGAGCTGTGAACTGTTTATGCATGTGCTGTTATGTTTGTGTGCTATTGTATGTCCGTTCTTAGTACCTGAACCGATGTACAGCACTTTGGTCAATGTGGGTTGTTTTTAAATGTGTTATACAAATAAAATTGACTTGACTTGACTAGGAAAATAGGGGCAGATCAAATTAATGCTTCAGGGTGGATTGGTTTGGTTCAGGATATTCGTGGGGGCCGATTCTGCATTATGGCAGTATCATTGTGTTAATTGTTGTGATTCTGTTAAATCTGGTATTGCTTCGGTCCATGTATACACCAAATATTTGTCATTCGGCCACTTTAAAAGACTGTGATTAAAGCATAATCAAAGAGGGGATGTAAGGGCTAACATTACTAATGCAGCTATGTGGGTTTTATTGCAGGAGTGTAAAAGCTCCAGCTCGGATTATTCCTGGGGCATCCTGTTGTCAGCATGGAAGTGCGGTTTATGGCTGATCGTATCCTCTGATATCAGCAACTGGCCTCAAAGCTTTGAAGTGTTAAGAAGAACATCTTGCCATATGGACTGCCCTTTGTTCCCAAGAAAGAAGAGGTCACGATGGACACCACGGACACGGAGGTCCCGAAGGACACACAAAGGTTTATAGGACATTGTAAACTGCCCATATAAGGCAGCGATGGAAAAATACTGGCACATGTATTTAGGGTATAAAAGGTGTGTAAATGTAAGCTTTCGGAGAGAGAGACTACACTAGCTTCCTGAGCGTTTCTGAACGCTCCGGTATCTAGGCTCTCTCCCACCTGGGTGAGTAGAATAAAGAGGTTAAATGATTTTGGTTGTCTGACTATTCTGTTAATAGGTCACGAACTACAACACTTTCTCCAGGAGCTCCGCTTCCTCTCACACTCCAAAGATGTACAGGTTTGTAGGTTAATTGTCTTGGTAAAATTGTACATTTGTGCAGGAGTGTTAATGTGCGGGGATCAATGAGCGAAGGGCCTGTATCCACTCTGTATCTCTGAAATAAACTAAATTTAATCACATTATTGAGAATTAACTTTTGATTTTTGCATGTATTGAAATAATTTACTTTTAAAAGCAATTACAATATAAAAACAATTAAATTTATATACATTCTTGAATAGCAACATGATAAAATCTTGCTCTAATTACTGAGTGCCAAGGAATCATACAGCATTGAAACAGGTCATTTGGCCCATCTTGTCCATCTGCGTTAATCGAAACTGCCCACGTTTGTCCAGTCTCTCGAAACCTTTACTCTCTATGTACCTGTTCAAGTGTAGGGAGGTACAGAGAGAGAGGTAGAGAGAGACCGAGGTAGAGAGGAGGGAGGTAGAAACAGGGAGGGAGGCACAGAATGAGGGAGGTAGAAAGAGGGAGGGAGGTAGAGAGGGAGGTAAAGAGGGAGATCGAGAGGGACGGAGAGAGTGTTTAGTAACTGGTAGGTTAGGTAGGTAGGTTATCTAACTGGTTAGATCAGGTAGGTTTAGGAGTACTGAGCAGAGGTGTTCAGTTATAGGAATCCACACCTGGAACAGCAGATACAGCAGATGAGATGTAAGTGAACCACTTTCTCACCTGAAAAGACTGTTGGGGTCATTGGACCGATCGAGGGAGGAGGTATAGGGAAAGATGTTGCATCTCCTGTGGTTGCAAGGCAAAGTATCTGGGGAGGGGGTGGTTTGGGTGAGAAGGGACAATTTAACCAGGGAGTTGCGGAGGTCTCTGCTGAATGCGGTGGAGATGGGTAGATGTGGCTAGTGATGGGATCCTGTTGGAGGTGCCGAAAATATTGGAGGATTATGTGCTGTATACGATGGTAGATGGGGTGAAAGGTGAGGACTAGGGGGATTCTGCCCCTGTTGTGACTGGGGGGAGGAGGAGCCAGAGCGGAGTTGCGGGATATCGAGGAGATCGTAGTGATAGCTTCATCTCTGATGCAAGAGGGAAACCCCCATTCCCTAAAGAATGAGGACATCTGAGATGTCCTGGTATGGAACACATCATCTTGGGCACAGATGCAGTGCAGGCAGGGGAATTGGGAGTAGGGGACAGTCTTTGCAGGAGTCAGGGTGGGAAAAATTACAACCGACATAGCTATGAGCATCAGTAGATTTATAATAGATGTCAGTTGATAGTCTATCTCCTGTGATGGAGACGGTGAGACCAAGAAACAATAGGGATATGTCAGAGATGATCCAAGTGAATTTAAGTGCAGGATGGAAATTAGTTGTGAAGTTAATCTAGTCAGTGAGTTCTGCATGGGTGCCCCAGTGCAGTCATCAATATCGCAGAGATATTCAGGAATAGGGCCAGTGTACACCTGGAACAGGGATTGCTCGACGTACCCTATAAAGAGGCAAATATAGCTGGGGCCCCATACCAATGGCCATGGCTGCACCTTGGATCTGGAGGAAGTAGGAAGAGTCAGATAAGTTGTTAAGAGTGAGGACCAGCTCTGCTAGGAAGAGGAGAGTGTCGTAGCCAAATCATCCAATATGTCCTGTTTTTATTTCTATAATTGATTCACGTGCTCACTTTAACATTGTCCCAAAGTTGCTTTTACCTTAAAAGCAAACCGTGATGTTCAAAATACTGTACAAGCGATTCTCTATCGAGCATGGCTCAAGTTCACATTTATTCACGCTTTATGATTATATTAATAGCGGAAATATCGCAATACAACTGTTTTTCTTAACATTTGAGCGCAGAAATGTTGTGGCTCTGAAATGTGCATTTTCGTTCAAAGCTTCTATTTTCACGCATTGTAGCAGCCAGTTGTAGCGGCCAGTTTCTCATCTATATCAATTAGCTCCCAACCTGCCACTTGCATTGTTGTTGTTGATGTTGTTGTGCTATCAGCGATAAGCGTAATGACTCGAACAAATAATAACAGAGATCCTCCTTGACGTTTAATAGTTAGTCGTCTTTATTTGAAGGTGCAATAAACATATTGGCATATCTCTTGTCATCAACTGGTTATTAATTGCTAGGTAAAATTCCGTATCTTTTCAGTCTATGCGATCGATACGGATTGCCAGATATAACTTTGTGGTTTGTATTAATCTTGGCTAATAAATCTTTTGGCAGAGCCTCTGGCTGACCCTCTGTCAGCACATCCTTGGCTCACACCCCTCTCTTCTCAGCACGTACCCAACTGCCCATACTCTAGCTCCACCCAGCCCCTAGGTAAGCATTGCAATAACATCTTTAGTGTCCAAACTACAGCAGGATACAAGGTAATGATATTAATAAGCAAAAATAACTAATAAATGCTAAATGGCTCCTACACACCGGCCCCTAATTGTTATAAGTGTATAGCGCAACAATTATTAATACAAAAAAAGTGGAGCCAAAGAAAAAAAAACTCCATACATAATCAAAGCATGCACTATACATTGGCGTCTGATGTATTACAGTAGTTAATCAACAAAATCATCAGTCCATGTTAAGTCAAATATCAGCTTCCAGTAGCAGACATATCTTGGTTAACGGTCCCTCCAAGATATTGTTCTTGGTCTGCAGCCCAACTGCCGCATGTGCCCAAGTGCGTCCGGTATGGTCTCCAATATTTTGCTTATCGGCCAGGAGTTTTCAGTCTCCTTCTTTTCCAGTTTAAGAAGTGGTCTGTCGTTAGTCCTCCGGCTTCATCTGCGGAATTGTCTTTTGTACTAACATTTCTCTATTGCGGTACGTCAGTAACATCCCTCACGAAAGCAATTCTGTTAGCTAGATACGTCTGAAAACATTTGCTTTCGTTGTTGATGTTGTTGTGCTATCAGTCCAGAAACCTGATTTGTCCAGCTGAAGCTGTAATTCTTTTCGCAGCATTACATTGACTTTAACAGCTAACACTATAGCTGCAAGTTCCATTCTGGGAATCGTCATTTGTTTTAATGATGCCACTCTGGCCTTACCCATTACAAATGCAACATGCACTTTCTTATTGTGATTTTCCAGTCTCAGATATGAAACAGTGCCGTAACCACTTTCACTTGCGTCAGAAAAGTGATGCAGCTGTGCAGATTTAATTCGACCAAAGTTTATAGTCGAACTCCGCAACCTTGTCAAGATCCGTGAGCCATCCTGTCTACTTGTGATGGAAAGTTTGGGGTCTATCGTCATCCCAACCAAGCTTCTCCTTGCAGAGTTCCTGCATAATCAACTTCGCAGGCAGAGTAAATGGTGCTAGAAATCCTGTCGGATGCATCGGTTTCCATGCATCAGTATAATCCTAGTGCTCTCTCCATCGGCAGATTGTCCTGATCCAAGTCCAACCCCTTGATCTCTTTAGCCCTATTTGCTTGAGGAATGGATGTTAGTACAGCACGGCTATTACTGATCCACTTCAATAGTGTCAATCCTCCCATTTGGCAGATGTCAGTCAGGTTTTTTTACCATCCGGACTGTTTCTAGTTCCAAAGGCATGGACTTCAAACAGTCATCCACATAGAATGTTCTTCGCTGTGTCTATCACCTCTTCCGAAAAGTGTGATCCGTTGGCCTCAGCAGCTTTTCTCAATGCAAAGTTTGCATAACTTGGTGATGACACGGCGCCGAAAAGATGTACTTTCATCCGGTATTCCACAAGACCTTGCTGCACATCACCATCAGGCCACCACAGAAATCGCAGATAGTCAACATGCTTTTCCGATACCTTGACCTGATGAAACATTGCTTTAATATCCGCCATCAAAGCAACCGGCTCTTGCCTGAATCTGATGAGAACTCCAATGAGTGAGTTAGTTAGGTCTGGACCTTATAGCAGCTGACAGTTAAGTGATGTTTCCTCAAAGACTGCCGCACAGTCAAAGACCACACTTATGGTTCCTTTCTTCTAGTGATACACCCCGTGATGAGTGATGTACCAGAGTTTCCCATCATTACGGTTCAGCTGGTCCATTGGTACCCTTTCGGCATAATCACTATTGATCATTTCCGTGAGGAAAGATGTGTATTCACTGCAAAACTTTTTATCCTTATTAAACTTGCTTTTCAAGCTCTGGATACGCTGCTCTGCAATGCAATGCTGGTATTAGGCATGCTGGTATTTTCGTGCTTGAAAGGTAAGTCCAGACAATAATGTTCATCTATCATCCTTGCCGAACGATTCATAATATCCATGAACTTTACCTCTTCTCTTGTCATTGCTGGATTCTTCATTGAAGTCATGGTTGTATTGTTTGACATTCCTCCAGATTAACAATGGATATTCGATTATCAACTTTTCCAATGCTGTTGTCATGGTCCTCTCTACTTAGACCACAAACAATGCATCCCAACAAGGTTTTCATGGCAAATGGTCCATCCTCTTTGCTGTGGACCACTTCCCAAGGTTCCAATACCTTGGAAGCATTAGCTCCAATGAGTGTCAATACCAGAGTCTATTTCAGTTATCTTGATATTCTTCAAATAAGGCCATTGCTCCAGGTCTTCCTGTTTAGGAATACTTAACTGTGAAACAGGAATGGTCTTACTGGTAAGCATGTCTGGTAGTTGAACAAAATCATTGCTATCCAGACCAGATATTTCCAAACCTGAAATAACACAACTGGTTATAGACCTCTTGATTCATGGTATGCAGGGTAAACTTCTTCCTTTGTCCTGAGACTTACAGTCTTCTTACCAAGCTTTCGGTACAGGAAGTAACTGAACTTCCACAATCCAAGAAAGTGTACGTTTGCAACATTGTGCTCCCATTGTAGCTCTTCATTTGCACTGGTATGATTCAGAAGATGCAAGTTTCTTCACCGGCCTCGATATGCCCACACATCGGAGAAAGAGGAGTGGCGTCACTCTGGCTCGCCTTTTCCTTGGCTGGTTGCTCAGGTTTCCCTTCTTTGTCCTTCTGTTCAAAATGAAGTATCTCAGGATGCTCTCCTTTGCATACTGCACAAGTCATACGATTCTTGCAATTTCTGCTCATATGACCTTCTTGCAAACATCCAAAACAAATTCTATTCTCTTTTATAAATTCTCCTCTCCTTTAGTTCCTTCTTTTTGATCTGCCAACACTTCTCCAGTGTGTGACCCCTCATGTTGCAGAACAGACAAGAATCTCGCTGCTTGGCGATAGGTGAGTCAGCTTTCTCTCCTTTAGTTGTCAGGTTCCCTTGGGCCTGTTCTTCCATGGCTTCGGCAGCCATAGCAAAACTGCTTTTGGTCGTCCTCGGCTTCTCTCTTGACTTACCGAAGTTAGGGTCTTTAGCAGCTGCTGGTGGAATATCAGCAATATTCCCCCAAAGTGGATTTGTCAGTATCTCCACTTGTACCTCTATGAAGTTTTCCAAGTCGGGAAACGCAGGCGAATGTTTCTCGGTTCTTTAGATTTCATATGACCAATCTCTCCACCTTTTCTCTGAGCTTGTAAGGCAGCTTTCGAAGAATGGTCATCATATTGGAATGAACGTTCATTTCATCCATGTATTTAAGCTGCTGCATCGCATTGCAACAACCTTTGAGGAATAATGAGAACGCTTGTAAAGCCTTTATATCACCTGGCTTGATGATTGGCCAGGCCAATGCTTTGGATATATAAGCAGCGACAATCTTCTGTTCATTGCCAAAATGTTCTTCAAGCAATCTTCTTGCCTCCTTATAGCTCTGGTCGGGATGCAAATGTTGACAGCTACGAATTAATTCTCTGGCTAGTCCTCTCGTATATTGTTCCAGAAAATGATAACGATCACTTTCATCATCAGTCTTTCTTTCTACTCCTCTCTCAAATGCCTTGATAAAAGGTTGATATTGCAAGGGATCACCACCATTCACAGGAATGTCTCTGGCCGGCAGGGTAGAAGAAAGATTTTGTTTAGCCAGAAGTTCAGTCGCTAAACTTTGCTTCCGTAATAGCTCACATAAATAACGTTGGTCTCCATCATGACGTTCCGGGGATTTAGCGCGAGCACGTCCCTGCTCATCCCTCGGTTCATGAAATCTTGTCTTCATTCCTTGATGAGGATGTGGTGTAAAGTGTGCCGTACCACTAGCTTTTACCAATGGTCTCCAGGTAGTTTGCTTTGGTCTAACAACCTGTGGCTCCCATTCAGGCCAGGGTTCAGTCGCGGTTTGTTCCCGTCCAACTGGCAACTGGCTTAGGACAGCTCCTCGTCCTGAATAAGAACTCATCCTATCGGATCCTATCGAGCTGCTTCTTGATCTTGGAGCACTAAGTACACTTAGTTTTGTCTTGGCTGCTGCTATTTTAGACTCCAACTCCAATAGTTCTTTCTCTCTTTTCAATTGATCACTCCTCTTCTTGTAATCTAATTGTCTTCTCATCCGTTCTTCGTCTTCTTTCCTCCATTCTTCTTCTTTTTCTTTCAGTTGTCCTTCTAGCTTCTCAATCTCGTGCTTCCTTTCCATGAAAGCAGCATGTTCAGCAAGAACAGCCAGTTCCAACTCAGCCTCCTTACGAACAGAAAGCGTCGAAGATGCATGAGATTTGATGCTCAACTTAGAGGTCGAAATATTTGAAGCACTATCTCCAGGTTTGATGGAGTCTGCGTCATTGCCACCCTCGCATAAGGCGCCCTCAACATTGGAGGGTGCGGCCTCATGACCTTCTTTGCTTAGCCATTCAACATCTTGGATTAATCCATCAAAATTTTCGACCACCTGCTGCATCCATTTCTCTTGCGCATCCTGGTCTTCTGGTGCTAACTGTAGCTCTCTCAATGTTCCATGGATACTGTAGATTTCGTCCTTGATGTTCTTAAGTTGATCCAGATTGAGCTCCACCTCTGCCTTCTTTCCTGATTTTATTAGCTCTTTGATGCTTTCCATGGTTTTCACAGTCATCTTATATTTACGTTTTTTCAGCTTCTCATTGTGGTTGCCAATCTGAGTAAGCTTACTGGCCCTTTTTGTCACTTGAGGCCGTGTTCCTCTATCGCCACCTTGTGACTGTTATGGGAATAGCGCACCCGGTGGTGCAGTACCGGGGATATATTACCCATGAGGCAGTAGCCGAGGAGATCCTGAATTTAAATGGCTGAACCCAAGACTCGAGTGTAAAGCCTCTGTTAATTAGTTGTGTAGCTGTAATGGAGCAGGTTACAGAAAAGAAACACACTAACAAAACATGGTGTCAGAAGTGGGATGACAGGGAGTGTTTCAAATGCCATCAGAAAGATCATTTCGCCTCACAATGCACGGAAAATAGTCGGCGTGCACGGAGAATGGTCGGCGTGGACTGGTAGGGCCGGACAGGCCTGTTTCCATGCTGTAGTTGTTATATAAAAGCAGGGGCAGCAGAAGAAAGAAAAGAAAGGGAAAAAACCTGTGCATGCAGTGGTGGAAGTGAAGAGTTCCAGTGATGAGTATGATGACAGTCAAGAGGATGATGAAATTCACACAATGGAACTGCAACCAGATGCAGTAAAAGCAGAAAGTGTGCACAGGGTGGAGGAGACTCAATTCCCAAAGAAAATCTTTGCGACCATGATGCTGAAAAGGAAGGAAGTAAAATTCCAGGTGGACAGTGGAGCCACATGTAACATCATTCCCAAGATGTATACAAAGGATGTGGATGAAACCGAGCAAGTATTGTCCATGTACAACAATACGACAGTGGTGCCTCTTGCGAAAAGCAAGGTGAGACTGGTGAACCCAAAGAATGGAAGGAAATACAAAGTAGAGTTTGTAGTCCTGGAGGAAGACTGCATTCCAATCCTGGGAAGCGGGGCAGCCCAGCAGATGGGGCTCATCTCAGTGTGTACAGAGAACATAATGACACTGAATGGCAGTGAAATCCCTCTGAACAAGGAAAGATTGATAGCGGAATATGCCGATGTGTTTGAAGGGACAGGTAAATTTGAGGGCAACTACCATCTGCTGGTAGCTGCCAGCATAACGCCGGTGATCCATCCACCACGAAGAGTCCCTGTAGCCTTACGGAGTAAGCTGAAAGAGCAGTTAGGCAGACTAACAGAAGCGGAAATAATTGCCCCAGTAGAGACCCACACACCATGGATATCCAGCCTTGTGTGTGTAGAAAAGCCCAATGGGAAGTTGAGAGTGTGTTTAGACCCGAGAGATCTGAACAAGGGGCTTAAAAGAAGTCATTACCCAATGACGATGATCGAAGATGTCCTCACCGACCTGAATGATGCCACGGTCTTTAGCACGTTTGATGCCAAGAATGGGTTTTGGCATGTGGAACTGGATGATGAGAGTTCTCAGCTTATGACATTTAACACACCATATGGTAGATATAGGTGGAGACGCATGCCGTTTGGTCTGTCCATGGCCCCTGAGGAGTTCCAGCGACGACAGAACCAAGTGCTGGAGGGCCTGGAAGGAGTGAGGTCTGTTGCAGACGACATCCTAGTGTTTGGGAAAGGAAAAACGGCAGAGGAAGCAGAAAGAAACCATGACAGGAAGGTTAAAGCTCTGATGGAGAGATGTCGTGACCGTCACCTGAAGCTGAACATAGAGAAGGCAAAGCTGAAGGTGAAGGAAGTCACTTTCATAGGACATAGAGTCTCTGCTGCAGGACTGAAACCAGATCCAGGGAAGGTAGAACCAGTGGTACAGATGCCTCACCCAAAGGATGTCCAAGGAGTTCAGCGATTTATTGGCTTTGTTAACTACTTGAGCAAATTCCTTCCTGGATTAAGCGACCTTTGTGAACCACTACGCAAGCTGACGCAGAAGGATGTAGTTTGGTGATGGACACAGGTGCATGAACATAAAGAAGCTAGCAACTGCCGTGCCAGTACTCAGCTACTATGATCCATCCAAGGAGCTGACAGTACAGGCCGACGCATCAGAAACTGGACGGTGCGGCGCTGATGCAGGAGGGCTATCCAGTTGCCTATGCCAGCAGGGCCCTGACAGATGCGGAGACCAGATATGCACAAATAGAAAAAGAATTGCTGGCAGTGATGTTTGGTCTAGAGTGGTTCCATGTGTACACATATGGAAGGCCAGTGAATGTGCAGTCAGACCATAAGCCACTGGAGATAATCACCACAAAACCACTTCATCGTGCACCAAAGAGAATGCAGAGGATGCTGGTGAGGATGCAGTCCTATGATGTGACAATAAGATACAGACCAGGGAAGGAGATGCAGCTTGCAGACACACTGAACAGAGTATATATTCAGACGGGCAAGACTGACAAGACCATGAGAGAACTGGAGACTGTAAACCTGGCAAGGCACATCCCAATAGCACAGCCTCTGCTAAATGGTATAAAGAATGCAACAAAAACAGATGAGACTATGCAGAAACTGCAAGAGGTGATCAAACGAGGCTGGCCAGAGAACAAGAAGGATGTTGACCCAGAACTTATCTCCTATTTCCATGTGAGGGACAAGCTGAGTGTTGGAGATGGCCTCATATTTAGGGGAGAGAGAGCCAGGAGATGTGACATGCCCGCACGAGTACATCCCTAAAGCCAGGAGACGTGACATGCTCACACGAGTACATGATTCCCACATTGGTGTGAATGGCTGTCTAAGAAGGGCAAGAGAATGTCTGCACTGGCCTGGAATGAGTGCAGAAATCAAGGACTTCGTACAGCAATGTGAGACATGTCAAGCTCAAGGGAAAGAGCAACCAAAAGAAACACTGCATTCCCATGAAATTCCAGAGAGGCCATGGGCGAAGGTGGGTGCAGATTTGTTCAACTTGGATGGAAGGAACTATTTGGTTACCGTGGACTATTTCTCAGGATATTGGGAAATAGACTATCCAGAGAAAACACTGGCAGTGAATGTCATCCATAAAATCAAAGGCCAGTTCGCAAGATATGGAATACCAGATCAGCTCATCACAGATAATGGGCCACAGTTCACAGCTGAGTTCAAGAGATTTACCAAGAAGTGGCAGTTTGAACATACGAGCACATCACCCTATTATCCACAGAGTAATGGAAAGGTGGAGAGCAGTGTGAAAGTTGCGAAGTCATTGCTGAGGAAGGCTAAGGCTGCCTTACCTGAGCATACTAGCTTTTCGCAACACACCAACACCTGGCATGAGTAGCAGTCCAGTTCAAAGATTGATGAACAGACGTACCAGGACCATTCTACCGTCTACTCAGAGGCTGCTCAAACCTGAAATTCAGAAAAAAGTAGGAGATGAGTTGAGAGCAGCTAGAGACAGACAAGCAGACTACTACAACAGAAGATCTCAAGATCTGATTCCCCTGAAAGCTGGTGATCCAGTTCGAGTGAAGCCAACCGATGATCGACATCAGTCCTGGAGGAAGGCTGTGGTTGTAGGCCGTGTTGCGCAAACCAGATCTTATGAAGTCAGAACCGAGGACGGCGTCATCTATCGTCGGAATCGGCGGCATCTGAGGAAGACCAACGAGCTATGTCATCGTGCTGATGTTGACCTGGATGACCTGGTGACGTTGCCTGAAACGGAGCGAGACCATCTGAGGAAGACCAACGAGCCATTTCATCACGTTGATGTTGACCTAGATGACCTGGTGACGTTGCCTGAAACGGAGCGAGAAAATCGACCTATGAGCCGACCACCGGTCCCCAGGGAGCATCAAACCCTGACAACAAGATCTGGTAGATGCGTTCGAAAACCATGCTATCTGCAGGATTATGTGCCCAAATAAGGATAGGGCCTGTACAGGTAGTTAAGTATAGATATAAAGGCTATTAGGTTATGTTTAAAAAGTTAATGTTATATTTTCAGTTATAGTTTGATATGCATTGTTTAATGTAGAAGTAGTGGTACTGGCCATTTTAAAACTAAATAAATAAACAAACAAATTAATAAATAAAAAGGGGAAAGGGAATGAGGAACCAGACATGTGTTGTTCAAAGTTTAGATAATTCCGAGCACTGAACTGTCGCAGATCCAAGGGAGGAAAAGTTGGAAGCTACCACGGAAATGGATTGTCAAAGGCATGTTGGAAAATGGACTGTTGGAGACATGGTGGACTCAGTAAAATACGATGCCATGGAAGAATTTAATTTATGGCTATACATGTAAAGTTCCTGTACATATCTGTTTTGTAAATAAAGGGGGATGTTATGGGAATAGCGCACCCGGTGGTGCAGTACCAGGGATATATTACCCATGAGGCAGTAGCCGAGGAGATCCTGAATTAAAATGGCTGAACCCAAGACTAGAGTGTAAAGCCTCTGTTAATTAGTTGTGTAGCTGTAATGGAGCAGGTTAAAGAAAGGAAACACTAACAAAACAGTGACTGAACATCGGATTTAATTTCAGACATTCTGTGGTTTGTAACATAAGCCAGATGTGCTTTCTTTTCTCCTTATCATTTAGGTATGTCAACAAGACTTGGTAACCAGAGACTCCCAAGGTCGTTGCTACGCTATCCGCATTCCAAGCTCTTGATGGTTCGAAAACAGCCTTTGTTTTCTCAGGCAGAATTTTTTTTTTTAAGCAGACTACGATTTCTGCAAATTTTTCCCACAGTCAATTTTCAAGAGCTAATTATCTTCAAATAACTCTTAGAGACAGATATAATGCTTCAGCTTTTGGCAATAAACCTCTCGCTGGTCAGTAAGCTCTCATAGCCTTCGTCTCTTGCTTTCTGACAAGCTTTCTGAACTTTCCGAAGAGTAAATTCCAATAAATCGTTCCAGTTTAGGCAGATTTCACGATGAATCACTCCAGTTCAGATAAGACCTCACACTTCGTCCCTTGCGAAGGCAAGTTCTCTGAACTTTCCGAAGAAGTGGATTCAAGCTGATCGCTTCAGCTAAGATGGAATTTTACACAATGTAGCGGCCAGCTTCTCGTCTATATCAATTAGCTCCCAAGCTGCCACTTGCATAGACCGAGTCAGCGATAAGCGTAGTGACTCGAACAAATAATAACAGAGATCCTCCTTGACGTTTAATAGTTAGTATTCTTTATTTGAAGGTGCAATAAACATATTGGCATATCTCTTGTCATCGACTGGTTTTTAATTGCTAGGTAAAATTGCATATCTTACCACAATCTATGCGATCGATATGAATTGCCAGATATAACTTCGTGGTTTGTATTAATCTTGGCTAATAAATCTTTTGGCGGAGCCTCTGACTGACCCTCTGTCAGCACCTCCTTGGCTCACCCCCCCCCCCTCTTCTCAACACGTACCCAACTGCCCGTTCTCTAGCTCCGCCCAGCCCCTACGTAGGCACTACAGCAGGATACAAAGTAATGATATTAATAAGCAAAAAAAACTAATAAATGCAAAATGGCTCCGACACGCATGTTTTACATTATTTCGTTTTATCCCGTTCTCTTTACAGTTTCCGCCTCAGCTTTGGTTTAAGTGCCTTCTTAGCCTTGGTTTCATTCACAGCTTTCTTCTGCTGTAGTATCTGCCGAGCGCATACTGCGTCCTCTTTAACCACCAGCTCACCTCCGCACATAACTGATATTTGAAAAACGGTTAACTTGCAAAGAAAGTCTAATATATAATATATACATACACAAGCACATACATATATATCTGAGTTTTACCATTATCTTTAAGTCTAAGTTAACATCCCGAGAGTTTATGGGAATGTTGTTCACCACATTTATTTCAACTGGTTACAAATCGAAAGTAGAATAACTGTTCCTGAGCGTCCATTAGCGGCAATGGATGGTCAGTGTGTAAATAGCTGCAGATTATGGACGGGTTTCTCTTCGCAAACTGCGGTGAATGAAACTCGTGGAGTTTGAAGAATGTTCTTGACCGGAAACGATACCATCCACGTGTTCCTCAGATGCTGCCTGACCCGCTGAGTTTATTCTCTCAATACTGTGTAGTTGTTTTGTGAAAAGTCCGCGAATTCAATGCCGCCTCGACTTGTCGTGGGATTCAGGAGAGTCACAACACGGGGAGGAGGTAATTAATTAACAATTAAAAGACTAGCAACAAGCACGTAAATATATGCTGACCACAGTAGTCAGCTCCAAATTAGCATTACGTATAATTACAGAGGGCCCCACATGCGGAAAGTAATTGTGGACTTTCCGTGGTTTTCCAGTTCTGCCAGGGGTATCCCGGGCAGCCGATGTTTAAATGTGGAACAAGTTTATTCAATTCGAAGCAAAAATCTTGAGAGCAACGTCTGTAAGAATTACGTGGCGAATTTTTATTTACTCTTTACCGAAAATATACGTGGTTCTGAAAAGAACCGTTGGGTTTTCGATTTGTTTTGTCCGTACTCTGTGGATATTTATTTGGAGCTGGTGTACTTGGTCACCGCCTTTGTCCCTTCCGACACGGCGTGTTTGGCCAGCTCCCCGGGCAGAAGTAGGCGCACAGCGGTCTGGATCTCCCGGGAGCTGATGGTGGACCGCTTGCTATAATGGGTCAGGCGAGACGCCTCGCCCGCGATCCGCTCAAAAATATCATTGACGAACGAGCTCATAATGTCCATGGCTTTGGAAGAGATGCCTGTGTCAGGGTGAACCTGCTTCATCACTTTGTAGATGTAGATGGAGTAACTCTGCTTCCTTGACTTCTTGCGTTTTTTGTCCACTGGCTTCGGTAAGGTTTTCTTGGCGCCTTTCTTGGGAGCTGTTTTCTGCTGTTCCGGCATTTTCTTAGAGGATTTTAATCAAAGACGGAAAAAGTTATTCGGAGCGTGGATTAAATAGACAGCGCCGTCACCCTATGCTAATGAGGGATGGGGCATGAACAGATCCTATTGGTCGGTTTGAGAGACGAATAATTACACTGCTCAGACGCTCTGATTGGATACCTGAGGGGGACGCGTCACAATCCCTTCCTCCACCAATCAGAAGGCGTTCCCATAACCCAGGATGCTGTCCGGGTCACACTGCAGACTGGGAATTGGCGCCGTTCAACCCCTGTTGAATCCCCTCCAGCGTGATTCCCTGGTCGATCGTTCCCAGGTTTTCTTGTGCAAGCCTTCTTCATAGAAGCACATCGGCCAATCCCCAATCTTCTGGCATCTCACCGGCGGCTTACAATGATACATGGCTCAACCTGGGCCCCCACAATTTTTTCTCTAGTTTCATACAGTGATGTAACTACTGAGGCTGCTGCGATTTTACACTTTTTAAGGACATAACCTACTTGATTACCTCAGCAGGTTAGGGAGTATTTGAGGAGAACATGGATGGGTGATGTTTCTGGTTGAGACCATTCTGTCTGAAGCAGGATCTGTAACCAAAACGTCACCTATCTATGTGTAGGAAAGAATTGCAGATGCTGGTTTAAATCGAAGGTAGACACCAAATGCTGGAGTAACTCAGCGGGTCAAGCAGCATCTCTGGAAGGAAGGAATGGGTGATGTTTTGGGTCTGAAGAAGGGTCTAAACCCGAAATGTCACCCATTCCTTCTTTCCAGAGATGCTGCTTTTCTTGCTGAGTTACTCCAGCATTTTGAGTCACTGGGCTCTGTTCTTCAGAGATGCTGTCTGGCCTGCTGTGTTACTCCAGCACTTTGTGTCCTTTTGTATGTTAACCAGCATGTGCAATCCTTTGTTTTGTTATACATTTTAAGATGCTCACTACCTCCACTACAGAAATACAGACTATTCCCAAGACCGCCCAATTAATTTTCCGAGTTCCCTCATCCTCACGTTTCTGCTCTGGGAAAAACTTAGGTAAAATATTTTGTGCTAACCTCGCCAACATTCTGTGACTACTCGTAGATGTTCTCTTTGGTCTTTGAAGGCACCTATTCTCTCCCGAGTTAAAATACGTTTATAAATCACTCTAGATTTAGTCTTAACTTTCTCTGCCATAGCTATCTCATACCCCTTCATGCCCCTCCTGATTGTCTTGTATACTCCAACATCACCTACAATCCACCAGGGCTTTGCTTGGTCCCAGCTGCCTTATCAGCATAACCATGCTTATCATGGTTCAATATAATGCTGATCATGCCTTTGTGCATCTCACAACAATCTACCTGTATAATGATAGTGTAAGAAAATAACTTCAGATGTTGGTACAAATCTAAGGTATTTATTTCACAAAATGCTGGAGTAACTCAGCAGATCAGGCAGCATCTCAGGAGAGAAGGAATGGGTGACGTTTCAATAGACAATAGGTGCAGGAGGAGGCCATTCGGCCCTTCAAGCCAGCACCGCCATTCAATGTGATCATGGCTGATCATTCTCAATTAGTACCCAGTTCCTGCCTTCTCCCCATACCCCTTGACTCAGCTATCCTTGAGAGCTCTATCTAGCTCTCCCTTGAATGCATTCAGAGAATTGGCCTCCACTGAGGCAGAGAATTCCACAGATTCACAACTCTGACTGAAAAAGTTTTTCCTCATCTCAGTTCTAAATGGCCTACCCCTTATTCTTAAATTGTGGCTCCTTGTTCTGGACTCCCCCAACATTGGGAACAGGTTTCCTGCCTCTAACGTGTCCAACCCCTTAAAAAGCTTATATATTTCGATAAGATCTCCTCTCATCCTTCTAAATTCCAGTGTATACAAGCATAGCCGCTCCAGTCTTTCAACATATGACAGTCCCACCATTCCGGGAATTAACCTAGTAAACCTACGCTGCACGCCCTCAATAGCAAAAATATCCTTCCGCAAATTTGGAGACCAAAACTGCACACAGTATTCCAGGTGCGGTCTCACTAGGGCCCTGTACAACTACAGAAGGACCTCTTTGCTCCTATACTCAACTCCTCTTGTTATGAAGGCCAACATTCCATTGGCTTTCTTCACTGCCTGCTGTACCTGCATGCTTCCTTTCAGTGACTGATGCACTAGGACACCCAGATCTCATTGTACGTCCTTTTCCTAACTTGACACCATTCAGATAATACTCTGCCTTCCTATTCTTACCACCAAAGTGGATAACCTCACACTTATCCACATTAAACCGCATCTGCCATGCATCCGCCCACTCACACAACCTGTTCAAGTCACCCTGCAACCTCATAGCATCTTCCTCACAGTTCACACTTCCACCCAGCTTTGTATCATCTGCAAATTTGCTAATGGTACTTTTAATCCCTTCATCCAAGTCATTAATGTATATTGTAAATAGCTGCGGTTCCAGCCCCACTAGTTACTGCCTGCCATTCTGAAAGGGACCCATTTATCCCCACTCTTTGCTTTCTGTCTGTCAACCAATTTTCTATCCATGTCAGTACCCTACCTCCAATACCATGTGCTCTAATCTCCTATGTGGAACCTTGTCAAAGGTTTTCTGAAAGTCAAGGTACACCACATCCACCGGCTCTCCCCTGTCAATTTTCCTAGTTACATCCTCAAAGAATTCCAGAAGATTGGTCAAGCATGATTTCCCCTTCGTAAATCCATGCTGACTCGGAACAATCCTGTTACTACTATCCAAATGCTCCGCAATTTTGTCTTTTATAATTTACTCCAGCATCTTCCCCACCACTGATGTCAGACTAACTGTTCTATAATTTCCCGTTTTCTCTCTCCCTCCTTTCTTAAAAAGTGGGACAACATTAGCTACACTCCAATCCACAGGAACTGATCCTGAATCTATAGAACATTGGAAAATGATCACCAATGCGTCCACAATTTCTAGCGCCACCTCCTTGAGTACTCTGGGATGCAGACCATCAGGCCCGGGAGATTTATCAGCCTTCAGTCCCATCAGTCTACCCAACACCATTTCTTGCCTAATGTGGATTTCCTTCAGTTCCTCTGTCACCCTAGGATCTCTGGCCACTAGAACATCTGGGAGATTGCTTATATCTTCCTTAGTGAAGACAGATCCAAAGTACCGGTTCAACTCGTCTGCCATTTCCTTGTTCCCCATAATAAATTCCCCCGCTTCTGTCTTCAAGGGACTCACATTTGCCTTAACTATTTTTTTCCTCTTTACATACAAAAAGCTTTTACTATCCTCCTTTATATTATTGGCTAGTTTACCCTCGTACCTCATCTTTTCTCCCCGTATTGCCTTCTTAGTCATCTTCTGTTGCTCTTTAAAAGAGTCCCAATCCTCTGGCTTCCCACTCTTCTTTGCTTTGTTGTACTTCTCTTTTATTTTTATGCTGTCCTTGATTTCCCTTGTCAGCCACGGGTGCCTCTTACTCCCCTTAGAATCTTTCCTCCTCTTTGGGATAAATTGATCCTGCAACTTCTGCATTATTCCCAGGAATACCTGCCATTGCTGTTCCACTGTCTTCCCTGCTAGGGCCTCCTTACAGTCAATTCTGGCCAGCTCCCGCCTCATGCCTCTGTAATCCCCTTTGCTATACTGTAATACTGACACTTCCGATTTTCCCTTCTCCCTCTCAATTGGTAGAGTAAAATTTATCATATTGTGATCACTGCATCCTAATGGCTCTTTTACCTCGTCCCCTTATCAGATCAGGTTCATTACACAACACTAAATCCAGAATTGCCTTCTCCCTAGTAGGCTCCAGTACAAGCTGTTCTAAGAATCCATCTCGGAGACACTTCACAAACTCTCTTTCCTGGGGTCCATTTCCAACCTGATTTTCCCAGTCTACCTGCGTGTTGAAATTTCCCATAACCACCATAGCATTACATTTGCGACATGCCAATTTTAGCTCCTGATTCACCTTGCACCCTATGTCGAGGATACTGTTTGGGGGCCTGTAGATAACTCCCATTAGGGTCTTTTTACCCTTACAATTCCTCATTTCTATCCATACTGATTCTACATCTCCTGATTCTATGTCACCCCTTGCAAGGGAGTGAATATCATTCCTCACCAACAGAGCCACCCCACCCCCTCTGCCCACCTGTCTGTCTTTTTTATATGTTGTGTCTCCCTGAATATTCAGTTCCCAGCCCTGGTCCTCTTGTAGCCATGTCTCAGTGATTCCCACAACATCATACTTGCCAATGTCTAACTGCGCCTCAAGCTCATCCACTTTATTTCTTATACTTCGCGCATTTAAATACAACACTTTCATTTCGGTATTCACCTCCCCTCTCACACCGGTCACAATTGGCCCTGACCTTTCTCTCTTATCCCTTCTAGAACTTCCCTCCCCATTCATTCGAGAGTCCTTTGCAATTTCTCCTGTATTCGCTTCCCCTTTAACTCCATCTTCATATTCCCAGTTTGTCAACCCCTCCCCCCCACTACTTAGTTTAAAGTCGCACTTGTAGCACTAGCAAACCTACCTGCCAGAATGTTGGTCCCCCTGCTGTTAAGGTGTAACCCCTCCCTTTTGTACAGGTCACCCCTACCCCAGAAGAGATCCCAGTGGTCTAGAAATCTAAATCCCTGCTCCCTGCACCAAACCCTCAGCCATACATTCATATCCCCGATCTCTCTATTCCTGCCCTCACCAGCACGAGGTACAGGTAGCAGTCCAGAGACAACCACCTTCGACGTCCCACTTCTCAGTCTTCTTCCTAACTCTCTAAACTCATGTCGCTGTATCTCCTTCCTCTTCCAGACGTCGTTCGTGCCCACATGCACAACTACTTCTGGTTGATCGCCTTCCCTCGCTAGGATGTTCTGAAGCCGCTCCGTGATGTCTTGAACCCTGGCACCAGGGAGGCAACAGACCATCCTCGAGTCCCGCCTGCCGCCACAGAATCTACTGTCCGTACCTCGGACAATGGAGTCACCCACTACTATGGCTCGTCCTGACTTCGGTCTCCCCGGTCGAGTTTCCTTGCCTGGGTTAGATCTGCCAACACGTCCGCCGCTCGGACCAGAGGCGTCTTCTGCCCCCACAGTTCTCAAGAGGGTGTACCTGTTTGCAATAGGCACAGTCTCCTGTAGTCCACGTTTGCTCCCCCCTGAAACAGTCTCCCACCTTCACCCGACCTGGACCCTTGGCGTGACAGCCTCACAGTAGGTCCTGTCCAGGAAACTCTCGCATTCCCGGATGGCCCTGAGGTCTTCCAGCTGCTTTTCCAACTCCGCCACACGTCTATTCAGGAGCCGCACCTGGGCACAGTTCTTGCAGGTGTAGCTCCCAGAAGCTCCAGCGGTGTCCCTACCTTCCCACATCCTGCAGGAAACACACTGCACCAACTTGTCTGCCATTACTTTAGTGAATTCAAAAACAATTCAGGCTCAAAAACAAGCGTATTCTCCTCATCTTAGCCTCCTCGCCGAAGACTCGCAGCCAAAGACTCGCATTTTACTCGCAAAGGGCACTTCCCTCCACAGGGCTGCACCCGGACAGGGTCGAGTCGGTTTTGGGTTGACACCCTTCTTCAGACGGGTCTCGACCCAAAACATCACCCATTCCTTCTTTCCTGAGATGCTGCCTGACCTGCTGAGTTACTCCAGCATTTTGTGAAATAAATACCTGTATAAAGATGCTGACTAACACCTTTTAGGATTGTCCTGTTTGGCCAAAAGGGGGGATTATGGAAAGAACTGAGCCATTCTTCCATTTCGTCATCAACATGGGCAGCACTTAATTCTTTGGGAATTAAAATTTACTCCAGTGATTAACGAAATCGGTGCAGGAGTAGACCATTCGGCCCCCCAAGCCTACCACAGCATTCAATATTGTAATTGCTGATCAACCCTGGACTTCATCTCCTCTTCTATGCCAGTTCTCCATAGCCGTTAAATCCTTGATTAAATTTAAAAAACAATATACCACTTCTTTAACTTTCACACCTGCACAGCCTGCCAGGGGAGAAAGTTCAAGAAATTCATCACTCCCTACAAGAAGAAATGTCATCTGGCCATTCTCTCCACAGATGCGGCCTGACCCACTGATGTATATCCGTAAATGGCCTGGTTGTCAGATTAATGTCTTACTGCAACTCCTCAATCCCATCCTGCCTACAAAAAATAATTCCCAGTGCATTACTTATCTTTACATTTTACAAATCAAAAGTGGTGAAAAGGCATTGCTGCTCCAATGCATTACTTCTATGCTTAATCTCGAGGAAACATATCTAAATTAATTGTGCACTTCCAGTTCCCGGATTGTCAATTAAATAACTTTAATTGGATGTCCAAAACAGAACCTAAAATAAAAACAAGGGGTCCTTTGCAACTCTCCAATTAGATTTTTAGATTTAGATTTTTTTAGATTTAGAGATACAGCGCAGAAACAGGCCCTTCCGGGTCCGCGCCGCCCAGCGATCCCCACACATTAACACTATCCTACACTCACTAGGGACAATTTTTACATTTGCCCAGCCAATTAACCTACAAACCTGTACGTCTTTGGAATGTGGGAGGAAACCGAAGATCTCGGAGAAAAACCACGCAGGTCACGGGGAGAACATACAAACTCCGCACAGTACAGCACCCGTAGTCAGGATCAAACCTGAGTCTCCGGCGCTGCATTCGCTGTAAAGCAGCAACTCTACCGCCACGCCACCGTGCCGCCCTGAGCAGATCCGACCGTGTCCAAGGAATGGAAAGAGTCAACTTCTCAGATTGATACCATATGATAAGTAATGAGTAAGGATGAGTAAGATCTCTATTTCCATTAGCTGAGATTTTGGAACGTATTTCTTTTACTCTGCTGCAGTAAATCCATTCAGAATCAAGGGAGCAGGAAATAGACAATTTCTCTGGACCCTGGCCCAATCTGCAAATCCAGCCACATTCCTGACCCCTAGTGTTCTGGATCCTCAACAATGGTGCTCCACGAGGATGCATTCTCAGCTCCCTTATTTACTCCTTATACATGCACGACTGTGCAGCCAAATTCAAATCCAACTCAACTTACAAATTTGCAGACAAAACCACCGTTGTGGGTTGGATATCAAATAATGACGAGACAGAGTAGAGGAAGGAAATTGGGAACCTCGTAACCTGGTGTCATGACAGCAACCTTACTCTCAATGCCAGCAAAGCAAAGGAGCTCGTGATCGACCTCAGGAAATGAACACAGACCCAAAGTACGTTTGAAAGCTTCAAGTTCCTAGAAGTAAATATCACCTGCAAATTTTCCAGTACTTGCCACATCAAAGCAATAACCAAGAAATCATGAGGTCTGGAAGAGTGAAAATGTATACATCCAGATTCAGGGACAGTTTCTTCCCCAACAAGAGCCAACATCGGAACCCACTAGAGAACGATCTTGGTAACCATCTATATCATTGGAGACCCTTGGACTATCTTTAATCGGGCTTTACTGGACTTGATGTTACACAAAGTGTGTTTTCTTTATCCTACATCTGTTCACTGTGGATGGCTTCATAATAATCGTGTTTCGTTTTTCTGCTGATTGGACAGCACGCAACAAAAAAGCTTTTCGCCATACCTCGGTACACGTAACAATCGCGCTCTCCAAAGTGCTGCAAACCACGAACGGAGCAGCCCAGCTGCGGTGGGAAAAACCTTACCTGCACCGGAATCCAGTCGGAGCCCGTGGCGGTGAGTTCGGACCCAGCAGCAGCGGCAGGGCCAACGGCAGCGGTAGCAGCAGGGCCAATGGCAGCGGTAGGTCCAACGGCAACGGCAACAGCAGGTCCAACGGCAACGGCAGCGGCAGAGCATCCCCCAAGGCACTGCAGCTCCCGGAAGGCGGACCGCACATGGAGCCGCACGGAGCTGCTCAACATCGGACACGGCTGCGAGAGACTGGCTGGTGAGTACCACAAAACCCTCACCAAAGTCCCGACGGAGCTCGGTAGAACAGGCCCCTGGACCACCACACCGGAGGGATGGAGACGGAGCCAGCGCAGGGAGAGGAAGCAAAAACATGGCCGGAGAGCGGGGGTGCAGGCCAGGTTATGGACAGAGAGCGGGGGTGCAGGAGTGGGGGTGCAGGCCAGGCTACGGAGGGCCCCACAAAGACCATCCCTACCAAGCATCTTTCTCGCCAATGTCCGGTCACTCTACAACAAGCTGGATGAGGTAAGGCTATGGATCAACACCCAGCGATCCCTGAAAGACTGCTGCGCGCTGATCTTCACGGAGACGTGGCTCAATGCACTGGTTCCCGATGGGGCTGTGGAGCTCACGAACCGGTCACTACAGCGGGCCGATAGAACAAAGGACTCTGTATCTACATCAACAATGACTGGTGCACCAACAACTCCGCAATAGAGAGCTACTGTTCCCCAGACCTAGAGTACGTACTGCTCAAATGTAGGCCGTTCTATTTGCCTCGGGAGTTTACTGTGGTCATCATCATGGCCGCATACATTCCCCCACAGGCTAATGCTAACCTAGCGCTAGCACAGCTGCACTCGGCCATCAGCAAGCAGCAGGATGCCTACCCCAACGGCGCCTTCATTGTTGCCGGCGACTTTAATCACGTCGACCTCCGCAAATTCCACCAGCATGTGCAGTGCCCTACCAGGGGCTCAAACACGCTGGATAAGTTGTATACCAACATAAAGGACGCTTACAGAGCTCTCCCCTGCCAACCTCTGGGACAATCCGATCACCTCTCACTGCTTCTACTGCCCGCATACAAACCCCTCATCTGCAAGACCAAACCTACAATAAAGACGGTCAAAATATAGCCCGAGGATGCCACCCTACAACTCCAGGACTGCTTTGATCGCACCGACTGGGACCTGCGGTTCAGAGGTAGACTTGGAGGAATACACATCCACTGTGCTCTCCTACATCAACTGCTGTGTGGAGAATGTCACGGAGGACAAGGAAATAAAGATGTTCCCAAACCGGAAACCCTGGATGAATAAGGAGGTACAGAACCTGCTGAGGGCAACAATGCCTTTAAATCTGGTGACACTTCAGCATACAGTGTTGCCAGATCAAACCTGAACAGAGGTATTAAAAGGGCCAAAGACACCCACAGGCAACGGGTGGAAGACCACTTCAACACTACGGACACCAGAAGCATGTGGCAGGGTGTCAGGGACTTCACTGGCTACAAGAGCAGCCCTGCCTGCCCCCACAGCGATATGACACCAACCAACGAGCTAAACACCTTTTTTGCCCGCTTCGAAACTGGCAACACCACCTTGAGTGGAAGAACCCCAGCCGAGGCAGAGGGACTGGTCTTGCAACTGAGCACACAGGAAGTACAACGCGCTCTGCAAAGGGTCAACCCACGCAAGGCTGCAGGCCCGGAAGGAGTTCAAGGAAGGGTACTCAAGGACTGAGCTGAACAGTTGGCTGAGGTATTCACCAGGATCTTTAACCTGTCACTATCTCTGGCTATGGTTCCCAAGTGCCTGAAGTCGGCTATCATAGTGCCCGTGCCGAAAAAAGCAAAGATCACCAACCTGAACGACTACCGTCTGGTTGCCCTAACGCCGATAGTCATGAAGTGCTTTGAAAGGCTGGTCCTCTCACACATCAAATCCAGCATTCCTGCCTCACTGGACTCGCATCAATTTGCATACAGGGCAAATAGATCCACAGAAGACGCCATCTCTTCACACTGTCCTGACTCACCTGGAGAGACAGGGCACGTACGTGAGGATGCTATTCATTGACTACAGCTCTGCCTTCAACACGGTCATCCCCACCAAGCTCATCACCAAACTCCACCAGATAGGCCTCAGCTCGTCATTATGCGACTGGATCCTGGACTTCCTGCTGGAGCGACCGCAGGCAGTGAGAATGGGCCCGCACCTGTCCTCCACTATCACCCTGTGTACCGGCACACCACAGGGCTGTGTTCTGAGCCCCATGCTCTACTCCCTCTTCACACACGACTGTGTTCCTGCATTCAACACCAACACCATTGTCAAATTTGCAGACGACACAACGGTGATCGGGCTGATCACCAACGGTGATGAAACAAAATACAGAGCGGAGATGCAGAACCTGGCGGACTGGTGCTCTGATAACAACCTGTCCCTAAATACCACCAAGACCAAGGAGCTGATCATCAACTTCCGTAGGTCACATAATGGGGAATACGCCCCGATCTTTATCAACGGGGACAGTGTAGAGAGAGTGTCCAGCTTCAAGTTTCTGGGCACTCACATTTCGGAGGACCTAACATGGTCCAATAACACTGCTGCGTTGGTCAAGATTAGAAACAGTCAACATGGATTTGTGCCTGGAAGGTCATGTTTGACTAATCTTCTTGAATTTTTTGAAGAGGTTACCAGGGAAATTGATAAGGGCAAGGCTGTGAATGTTGTCTATATGGACTTCAGTAAGGCATTTGACAAGGTTCCACATGGAAGGTTGATTAAGAAGGTTAAATCGTTGGGTATTAATAGTGAGGTTGCAAGATGGATTCAACAATGGCTGAATGGGAGATACCAGAGGGTAATGGTTGACAATTGTATGTCAGGTTGGAGGCCAGTGTCTAGTGGAGTACCCCAAGGATCTGTGTTGGGTCCACTGTTGTTTGTCATTTACATTAATGATCTGGATGATGGTGTGGCAAATTGGATTAGTAAATATGCAGATGATACTAAGATAGGTGGTGTAGTTAATAATGAAGTAGAGTTTCAAAGTCTACAGAGAGACTTGGGCCTTTTGGAAGGGTGGGCTGAAAGATGGCAGATGGAGTTTAATGCTGATAAGTGTGAGGTGCTGCATTTTGGTAGGACAAATCAAAATAGGACGTACAGGGTAAATGGTAGGGAATTGAGGAATGCAGTGGAACAGAGGGATCTGGGAATAACTGTGCATTGTTCCCTGAAGGTGGAATCTCATGTGGATAGGGTGGCGAAGAAGGCGTTTGGTATGCTTGCCTTTATAAATCAGAGCATCGAGTATAGAAGTTGGGATGTAATGTTAAAATTGTACAGGGCATTGGTGAGGCCGAATCTGGAGTATGGTGTGCAGTTCTGGTCACCAAATTATAGGAAGGATGTCGACAAAATGGAGAGGGTACAGAGGAGATTTACTAGAATGTTGCCTGGGTTTCAGCACTTAAGCTACAGAGAGAGGTTGAGCAGGTTGGGTCTTTATTCTTTGGAGCGTAGAAGGTTGAGGGGGGACTTGATAGAGGTTTTTAAAATTTTGAGAGGGACGGACAGAGTTGACGTGGGTAGGCTTTTCCCTTTGAGAGTGGGGAAGATTCCAACAAGGGGACATAGCTTCAGAATTGAGGGACAAAAGTTTAGGGGTAACATGAGGGGTAACTTCTTTACTCAGAGGGTGGTGGCTGTATGGAATGGGCTTCCGGTGGAAGTGGTGGAGGCAGGCTCGATTTTATTATTTAAGAGTAAATTGGATTGGTATATGGATAAGAGGGGATTAGAGGGTTATGGTCTGAGTGCAGGTAGATGAGACTAGGTCAGGGAGAGTGGTCGGCGTGGACTGGTAGGGCCGAACGGGCCTGTTTCCGTGCTGTAGTTGTTATATGGTTATATGGTTAAGAAGGCACAGCAACGACTGTTCTACCTAAGAACACTGAAGAAGTCTGGTCTTATAAGAAAATAACTGCAGATGCTGGTACAAATCGATTTATTCACAAAATGCTTGAGTAACTCAGCAGGTCAGGCAGCATCTCGGGAGAGAAGGAATGGGTGACGTTTCGGGTCGAGACCCTTCTTCAGACTGATGTCGGGGGTGGGACAAAGGAAGGATATAGGTGGAGACAGGAAGATAGAGGGAGATCTGGGAAGGAGGAGGGGAAGGGAGGGACAGAGGAGCTATCTGAAGTTGGAGAAGTCGACGTTCATACCACCGGGCCGCAAACTGCCCAGGCGAAATATGAGGTGCTGCTCCTCCAATTTCTGGCGGGCCTCACTATGGCACTGGAGGAGGCCCATGACAGAGAGGTCAGACTGGGAATGGGAGGGGGAATTAAAGTGCTGAGCCACCGGGAGATCAGTTGCGTTAATGCGGACCGAGCGCAGGTGTTCAGCGAAGCGATCGCCGAGCCTGCGCTTGGTTTCGCCGATATAGATAAGTTGACATCTAGAGCAGCGGATGCAATAGATTAGGTTGGAGGAGGTGCAGGTGAACCTCTGTCTCACCTGGAAAGAATGTTTGGGTCCTTTGATGTAGTTGAGGGGGGAGGTAAAGGGACAGGTGTTGCATCTCGTGCGGTTGCAAGGGAAAGTGCCCGGGGTTAGGGTAGTTTGGGTAGGAAGGGACGAGTGTACCAGGGAGTTGCGGAGGGAACGGTCTCTGTGGAACGCAGAGAGGGGAGGGGATGGGAAGATATGGCCAGTGGTGGGGTCCTGTTGTAGGTGACGGAAATGTTGGTGGATGATATGTTGGATCCGCTGGCTGGTGGGGTGGAAGGTGAGAACGAGGGGGAGGTAGAATCGGTCCTTGTTGCGAGTGGGGGGATGGGGAGCAAGAGCAGAGCTGCGGGATGTAGAAGAGACCCTAGTGAGAGCCTCATCTATAATGGAGGAGGGGAAGCCCCGTTTTCTGAAAAACGAGGACGTCTCGGAAGCCCTAGTCTGAAACACCTCATCCCGGGCGCAGATGCGGCGTAGACGGAGGAATTGGGAGTAGGGGATAGACTTTTTGCAGGGGACCGGGTGGGAAGAAGTGTAGTCCAGATAGCTGTGCGAGTCGGTGGGCTTGTAATAAATGTCCGTCACTAGTTTTTCTCCTGTGATGGAGATGGTGAGGTCCAGAAACGGGAGGGAGATGTCAGAGATAGTCCAGGTATATTTAAGGGCAGGATGGAAATTGGAGGTGAAGTGTATGAAGTCAGTGAGTTCTGCATGGGTGCAAGAGGTAGCACCAATGCAGTCGTCGATGTAGCGGAGGTAGAGTTCGGGGATGGGGTCAGTGTACGTCTGGAACAGGGATTGTTCGACGTACCCGACAAAGAGGCAGGCGTAGCTAGGGCCCATGCGAGTGCCCATAGCTACGCCTCTGGTTTGGAGGAAGTGGGAGGAGTCAAAGGAGAAGTTGTTGAGGGTAAGAACCAGCTCTGCTAGGCGGAGGAGAGTGTTGGTCGATGGGGATTGGCTGGTTCTACGGTCGAGGAAGAAACGGAGGGCTTCGAGACCATCCTTGTGGGGGATGGAAGTGTAGAGTGACTGGACATCCATGGTGAAAATGAGGGAGTGGGGGCCTGGGAACCGGAAGTTATCCAGGAGATGGAGAGCGTGTGAGGTGTCTTAGACGTAGGTGGGGAGGGATTTAACCAGGGGGGATAGGATGGAGTCGAGGTAGGTAGAGATAAGTTCGGTGGGGCATGAGCAGGCAGAGACAATGGGTCTGCCGGGACAATTTTGTTTGTGGATTTTGGGTAGGAGGTAGAATCGGCCCGTGCGGGGCTGGGGAACTATGAGATTGGAGGCACTGAGGGGTAGATCGCCGGAGTTGGTGAGGTCGGTGATGGTGCTGCTGATGAAGGTCTGGTGTTTATCGGTGAGGTCATGGTCCAGGGATAGGTAGGAAGAGGTGTCTGATAGTTGTCGTCTGGCCTCGGTGTGGTAGAGGTCAGCACGCCAGACTACCACAGCCCCTCCCTTGTCAGCAGGTTTAATTATTAAGTCCGGGTTGTTGCGGAGTGAGTTGAGGGCTGCACGTTCAGGAGGGGAGAGGTTGGAGTTAGTCAGGGGAGTGGAAAATTTGAGGCGGCTGATGTCACGCCGGCAGTTTGAAATAAAAAGTTCTAGTGAGGGTAGTAGGCCATACTGGGGGGTAAAAGTGGAGACGGGAGAAGGGGTCATCAGTGGTGGGTCGGGACTCCTTGCCATGGTAAAAGGCTCGGAGGCGGAGGCGGCGGAAGAAGAGCTCCACGTCATGGCGGACGCGGAACTCGTTGATGTGGGGGCGGAGGGGAACAAAGGTAAGGCCTCTGCTGAGGACCGACCGTTCGGTGTCTGAAAGGGGGAGGTCAGGGGGGATGGTGAACACCCGGCAATGGTGGGGGTTGGGGTCGGATGGAGGCAGGGGGGCAGGTGGAGGGGATGTATGGTGGGGGGGGTGGTGGGTTAGCTGGGCAGAGGGGGGCATGAGGACCGATGTGGGGAGTACTGGGGGTCAACTGGCTGGAGGGGGAAGGGGGAGACCCAGTGGAACCCCTGCTGCAGTTACCTGTAGTAGAGGGTGGGCAGTAGGACCCAGCAGTGCTGAGGGGCTCTGCCTGGTGGGGGCTGTGGGCCCAGCGCGGTGTGTGTGGGCCAGGTGGAGCTGCAGCCTGTTGTTGGTCCCGGGGGCCGGGTACAGCGACGGCTGTGAGTCTGGTCTACCCCAACAGCTGCTGACGATGTTCTACCGCTGCACTATAGAGAGCATCCTAACACATGGCATCCCTGTGTGGTACCTCAGCTGCACGGAGGCAGAAAGGAAAGCTCTTCAGCGGGTAGTCCATAGAGCTCAGAGGACCATCGGAACACAGCTACCAGCCTTGGAGGGCATCTACAACACACAATGCCTCAGAAAAGCCACCAGCATCCACAAAGACTCTTCACACCCCTGCAATAGTCTGTTCGAACTCCTTCCATCGGGCAGACGATACAAGGCCTTCTACGCCCGCACCTCCAGACTCAGGAACAGCTTCATCCCCAGGGACATAGCTGCTATGAACCGGTCCTGCTGAGCCGGATGGTCACATCGCACAGTGATCCGGCACATATCTACTTGCACTTTATTCTGTCTTAAAACTGTTACAATCTGTTTCGTTGGGTTGTTGTTTAAATTAATACTGACTAGCGAATTAAATTATTGCATCGTATGGGAGGCGCATTCCCAATCTCGTTGTACCCCTGTACAATGACAATAAAGATGTATTGTATTGTATTGTATAAACTCAACTATAACTTAAGTTAAACTGAACTAAATGAAAATAAACTAAACTGAACAATGTTCCCTCCCCGCCTGTCACTAAATCCTGTATTTGGTCGCTGATAATATTCTCTCCGCCGGCCTCAGACCTTCTGAAACTGCCGGCCGGTGCTGACAGACCTGCAGCCAATCTCAGCGCTGGGACACTGTGATAGACCGCTTACACTCCAGCCAATCACAGGCTGTGGGCCGGCCCTTCAGCAACGCTTTAAAAGCCGCTCCCAGAGCCGGCTCCGTCATTCCAGTCCCTGTACTTCACACTGAGTTCCGCTGTTGAAGGGGAATGGCCCGGACCAAGCAGACAGCGCGCAAATCGACCGGAGGGAAAGCTCCTCGCAAACAGCTGGCGACCAAAGCAGCGCGGAAGAGCGCTCCGGCCACGGGTGGAGTGAAGAAGCCTCATCGCTACCGGCCCGGCACCGTGGCTCTGAGAGAGATCCGGCGCTACCAGAAATCCACCGAGCTACTCATCCGCAAACTGCCCTTCCAGCGCCTGGTGCGGGAGATCGCTCAGGACTTCAAGACAGACCTGCGCTTCCAGACCTCGTCCGTCATGGCCCTGCAGGAGGCCAGCGAGGCTTACCTGGTGGGGCTCTTTGAGGACACCAATCTCTGCGCCATCCACGCCAAGCGAGTCACCATCATGGCCAAAGACATCCATCTGGCCCGCCGCATCCGCGGGGAGCGCGCCTGAACACGGCCTGCGCACCACCAAACGGCTCTTTTAGGAGCCACCGACCCCGGCAGCAGAAAGAGCTGCGCCCTTGTTCTGTCTCATATTACTGTCCCCGCAGAGGTTTAGGTGAAATGGTGGCGCAGTCACTTGCTGTGCGGAGTCTAACCCCGTTGTCTCCAGTGTCTCGCCTGAAATTTGTGATGTTATTTACAAGCCGATGCGTGCCTTGGGATCCCAGAACCGGGGGATTGGTTCGGACTGCGGCTGGGTCGGGTAGAATCGATGGGGTTCCCCGTTTACACACCAGCGAGCCTGAGATCCTTGGAGGGCAGGCAGGAGAAGAAAAGGAGCTGAAATCCGTGGCAGGTCTGACTGAGTGAGGCAGATGGGTTGACAGATGAGAGATAAAACAGTCGAAAAGTTGTTAAAACAAATAGAGGTGATGTGAAGCCGAAGGGCGCGATTATTGGGGAGGATATGGGACAGATTCTGCCTAAAATTGGTGAATTGAATGTTCTTACTGTTTATAATTGGCGGGATATTGAGTGGTATCGAGGAACCGCGACATGTACATCCACAGATTGTAAATGATATCAACACTAAATAGGATGGTCAAGAGTAAATGAGACCTATCAGTTTAAGCATGTCCACCAGTCTATTGACGCTGACAGATGGTGGGTGTCCACATATCTATCCACTGTATCAAGTTTGTCAGATCAAGTGCAGGAATTTAAAGTTTTTTTTTCCTCGGGAATGCAGTTACAATGTACCAAAATATAAAGAATGCCTAAGCAGTTAATGTTAAATTCCCATATTGTTAAATAAACTAATTACATTCCTTTTTTTAAAAAGCCGGACAGGGTTATTCATAAGCGGCCTGTATAATCTTGCAAGATAAACTTTTTTTTTTTTTTTTTTTTTTTTTTAATCAAAAAATACTTTATTCAAGTTATAAATATCATTTACAAAACATCATTTTTAAAACAAACCCATCCGACATTCCCGGAGGTTACATATTCAATACAGGCATTTACTTAGACCTTTACATACATTTACATACATATCCCTTATTTGGAGGGGCGTCTCTCTGCACCACACCCTGCCCCCCATGTCCAGCAGCGGAAGGACCCTAGACTGTGGTCCTCCCCCACAGGGCCTTGGCGTTGGCTGCACCGAGCTTCAGAGCGTCCCTCAGCACGTACTCCTGCAGTCTGCAGTGGGCCAGTCGGCAACATTCCTTGACGGACAGCTCGCTCCGCTGGGAGGTCAACAAGGATCGGGCAGACCAAAGGGCGTCTTTCACCGAGTTGATGACCTTCCAGCAGCACTCGATGTCAGTCTCGGAATGCGTCCCTGGGAACAGTCCGTAGAGCACAGAGTCCTCTGTGTCGGAGCTGCTCGGAATGAATCGTGACAGGGACCCCTGCAGACCTCTCCAGACTCTCCTGGCAAATCCACACTCTCTGAAGAGGTGGGCCACCGTTTCCTCTCCGTAGCAGCCGTCCCGAGGGCAGCGTGCGCTGGTAGTGAGGTTCCGGCGGTGCAGGAAGGATCTGACTGGGAGGGCTCCCCTCACCGCCAGCCAAGCCAGGTCTTGGTGCTTGTTGGTGAGTTCTGGCGATGAGGCATTTTGCCAGACAAGCTGGGCTGTCTGTTCTGGGAACCACGCCACAGGATCCATGGAGTCATTCCCCTGCAGGGCCTGCAGGACGTTCCGTGCTGACCACTGCCCGATGGACTTGTGGTCAAAGGTGTTGGTCCGGAAGAACCTGTCCACAAACGACAGATGGTTCGGCAATGTCCAGCTGACTGGCACATTGCGTGGCATCTGCGCCAGGCCCATCCTTCGCAACACCGGGGACAGGTAGAACCTCAGCAGGTAGTGGCATTTGGTGCCCATGTGCCTTGGCTCTACGCTCCGCCTGATGCAGCCACACACGAAAGTGGCCATCAGGATGAGGGCGACGTTGGGCACGTCTTTACCCCCGTTGTCTGCCGACTTGTGCATTGTGGATCGTCGCACCCGGTCCATCGCCGACCCCCAGATGAAACGGAAGACGGCCCGGGTGATCCCCGTGGCGTAGGAGGGAGGGACGGGCCACACTTGCGCCAAGTACAGCAGCCCCGAGAGCACCTCACACCTGATGACCAGGTTTTTCCCCGTGATGGAGAGGGAGCGCTGCTTCCACAGCTCCAGCTTCTTCCCCACCTTGGCTATCCACTCCAGCCAATTTTTGTTACATGCCCCAGCCTTCCCGAACCAGATCCCCAGCACCTTCAGGAAGTCAGGCTTGATGGTGAAGGGGATGGAAGATCGGTCGGGCCAGTTGCCAAAGAGCATGGCCTCGCTCTTCCTGCGGTTTACCCTGGCCCCCGTGGCCAACTCAAACTGGTCGCAGACGTTGATCAGTCTGCGGACCGACCCTGGATCCGAGCAGAAGACGGCGACATCGTCCATGTACAGGGAGGCCTTGACCTGAGTGCCCCCACTGCCTGGCAGTGTCACTCCTCTTATGCTCGCATCCTTCCTGATGGATTCGGCAAAGGGTTCAATGCAACAGACGAACAAGACAGGGGAAAGAGGGCAACCCTGCCTGACTCCAGACCTGACGGGGAAGCTGTCTGATTCCCACCCATTAATTTGGACTGCACTACAGATATCAGAGTAGAGCAGTTGTATCCACTTCCTGATTCCCTCCCCAAAGCCCATTTTGGAGAGCACGTCCCTCATGTACGTGTGCGATATCCTGTCGAAGGCCTTCTCCTGGTCCAAGCTGACCAGGCAGGCATCCACCCGTCTGTCCTGCACGTAGGCAATGGTATCTCTCAGCAGCACCAGGCTGTCTGAGATTTTCCTGCCAGGTACAGCACAGGTTTGGTCCGGGTGGATCACCTGTCCCAGAGCAGACTTGACCCGGTTGGCGATGGCCTTAGACAGGATCTTGTAGTCTACATTCAACAATGTGATGGGTCTCCAATTCCTTAAGTCATTCATCTCCCCCTTCTGCTTGTAGATCAGGGTGATGTTGCCCTTCCTCATAGAGTCTGACATGCTGCCTGCTAGGAGTATATCGTTGTACACTTCCAGCAGGTCCGGGCCCACCCAGTCCCACAGAGCCGAGTACAACTCTGCCGGTAAGCCATCGCCTCCGGGAGTTTTACTCGAGTCAAAGGAACGGATGGAGCCAGTCAGCTCCTCCAGGGTCAGTGGTTGGTCCAGACTCTCCCGCTTGCTGTCGTCCAAGACTTCCGTGATGGAGGACAGGAAGTTCTGGGAGGCGGTGCTGTCTGTGGTCTTTACATCGTACAGATCCTTATAAAAGGATCTGCAGATCTTGAGCATGTCTGTCTGCGAGGATGTTACCGAGCCGTCCTCCTCCCTAAGGCTTTTGATCACAGAGCTCCCCCTGTGAACCTTATGGAAGAAGTAACGTGAGCACGTCTCATCCTGCTCAACATGGCGGACCCTGGACCGGAAGATGATCTTGGAGGATTCAGAGGTAAAGAGCCGAGCTTGCCGGCCCTTCAACTCTCTCAGTTCCTCCCTCACATCCACCCCTCTCCTCTGCAGAAGGAGTAGCTGCTGCAAATCTGTCTGGAGTTGACACAGTTCCCTCTTACCCTGTCTTGCTCTCTGAACACCTTTGGAGACGAAGAACTTCTTGATGTTCTCCTTTGTTGCCTCCCACCAGAGTGTCTGGGAGTCAAAGAGGGGCCTCACAGTTCTCCAACATGCGTAGTCCCTCTTTAGCTCCTTAACGTTCTCCGGGGTCAACAGCTCCACGTTTAGCTTCCACGTCCCTCTGCCCGCCTTCCGGTCCTCCTGTAGGTGACAGGTGGCCTGAAGGAGGCAGTGGTCAGAGAAGAACACCGGGGCGAGGTCGGTGTGTCTGACCGTGACGGCCCTCGATGTGAAGAGGAAGTCTATCCGGGACTGGGCTGAACCGTTTGGTCCTGACCAGGTGAACCGTGGCTGGACTCCGCCTGCAGGGTCACTGAAGGCGTCGCGCAGCTTTGCATCTTTGACCGTTTCCACCAGGAGTTTGGAGGTGCCGTCCAGTCTGTGGTTGGCACTGCCGGATCGTCCAGCCGCATCGATGATGCAGTTGAAGTCACCGGCCAGAACGAGCGGTCTAGACGTGGCCAGCAGCGGTGGGAGCTGCTGGAGGACGGCCACCCGCTCGCTCCACCTGGGTGAGGCATACACATTTATCAGCCGGAGCGGAGAACCACGGTACATTACATCCACCACCAAGAGACGACCCCCCACCACCTCCCTTACCTCAGTGATGGTGAAGCCCCCTCCCCGCAGCAAGATCCCCAGACCGGACGCACGACAATCATTTCCCCCCGACCATACCGACAGTCCGTGGGGCCACCATCGCGACCACCTCCGATAGCAGCGAAGGTGTGGCAGCCCGCACTCCTGTAAAAAAGTCACATCCGCCTTTACCTTGGCCAGGTACTGCAAGGCGGATACACATCGCACAGTGCTCTTCACACTGCGCACGTTTAAGGATGCCAGTTTCAGCTCCATTGTCCTTTATTGTCCCAGGCGATCCTCCCGCATGCCAATCATCTGGCTCAGTTCCTGCACATTTTTGTCGCACAGGTAGTGGTACAGGTTGGTGGCTTCCTCAGCACAGGGTGTATTTTCTGGCGAAGCCACTGCGCTGCTCCCAGTGTCCTGGAGCTGGGGCCCATTGGCCACTGCACTGCTCCCAGTCTCCCGGAGCTGGGGCCCATTGGCCACTGCACTGCTCCCGGTCTCCCGGAGCTGGGGCCCATTGGCCATTGTGCCGCTCCCGGTCTCCCGGAGCAGGGGCCCATTGGCCGTTGTGCCGCTCACGGTCTCCCGGAGCAGGGGCCCATTGGCCGTTGTGCCGCTCACGGTCTCCTGGGGCTGGGGCCCATTGGCACTGCTCCCAGTCTCCTGAGGCTGGGGGGCAACAGACACGTTCTTTCTCTTACCTTCCTCCTCCCCCGTTTCCTTCCTCTGCCTCTGCCTCCGTTGTCGGCTCCTCCCGGTCGTCTCATCCTCCGATGCGGAGAGGCTGCTGGCCTCGTCCTGGGAGAGGACTCTTTTTTGGGACTTGCTTGCCCCCTCCGCCTTTTTCTCCGTGCGCACAGCCTTCAATGTTTTCCTCGACTGTACCAGCTTCCATCCCTCCTCTTCCTGTTCCCCCTCTTCCATCGACTCACCCTCGTGGGGAGGGGCCTGGGGGGCTCCGTCCTGCGGTTGGGGGCTCCTGGTGGTCGCGTTGTCCTCGCCCCTGCTCTCCTTTCCTTTTTGGGCTTTTTCCGTGGTAGGAGGCGTCTCGTCCACCCTGGGGGTGCTGGCAGCGGCCCCTCTTATCGCCTGTGCATAAGTGCTAGCTCTTTTAGGGCAGGCCCTGTAAAGGTGGCCTGCCTCCCCACACAGGTTGCAGCTCTTACTCTCTTTACAATCCCTTGTCTCGTGGCCTTCTAACTTGCAGTTTCTGCAGACGATTGTCCTGCATTCTGCCGCCACGTGCCCAGGTTTGTTGCATTTCCTGCACACCCTGGGCTGCCCCACGTACGTCATGTAGCCCCGGTTCCCTCCGATAGCGAACACCGAGGGAGGGTGGACAATGAATCCCTTCCCGTCCACCCTCAGCTTCACCTTTACCTGCCTCTTGCTCGTCCAGATCCCGAACAAGTCCTTGATGTCCACGCAGTTCCCGGCCCCTTCGACGTAGCGCGCAAGGAAGGTGAGGACATCCACGACGGGCACATGTGGGTTAAACATGTGCACCGTGATCATCCGTTCCCTCTGGGTGGGGAGGGTGAAGAGCGGCTGCACCTTCAGGAGCGACAGCGGGGCTTCATCCCCCTTCTCCCGGAAGTCCTGCAGCAACTTCTGCCATCCCGTCGGGTTCTGGAAGGTAACGTCGAAGTATCCGTTACCTGGGAAGTCCTGGAGGCAGAAGATGTCCCCGGCCTTGAATCCACAGGCCTCCAGCAGCACCTTCTTGATGAAGAGATCCCTTGAGAAAGGGTTCCCCTCCTTGAGGTCCTTCACCGATACTCGCAGGGTATTCCGGATACCCTGCCCTCCAGCTCCACTTGCTACTGCCATCCCACCTGGATAAGGGTGTTAGGTTGGTTACCCAACCAGCATGGATCCACCCCTAAACCAGACACGTGCTCCTGACCTCCGCTCCTCGTCGATGACCCAATGCAAATACTGCTCTTATACTTACCCTGTTCTTATAAGAACATTAAGATTGTGCCAGAACAGATACTACACTTGATCTTAGCCCTCCCAGTCAGATCCTTCCTGCACCGCCGGAACCTCACTACCAGCGCACGCTGCCCTCGGGACGGCTGCTACGGAGAGGAGACGGTGGCCCACCTCTTCAAAGAGTGTGGATTTGCCAAGAGAGTCTGGGGAGGTCTGCAGGGGTCCCTGTCACGATTCATTCCGAGCAGCTCCGTCACAGAGGACTCTGCTCTACGGACTGTTCCCAGGGACGCATTCCGAGACTGACATCGAGTGCTGCTGGAAGGTCATCAACTTGGTGAAAGACGCTCTTTGGTCTGCCCGATCCTTGTTGACCTCCCAGCGGAGCGAGCTGTCCATCAAGGAATGTTGCCGACTGGCCCACTGCAGACTGCAGGAGTACGTGCTGAGGGACGCACTGAAGCTTGGTGCAGCCAACGCTAAGGCCCTGTGGGGGAGGACCACAGTCTAGGGTCCTTCCGCTGCTGGACATGGGGGGGCAGGGTGTGGTGGAGAGAGACGCCCCTCCAAATAAGGGATACTGGGTAAATGTATGTAAATTTGGAAGTAAATGCCTGTATTGAATGTGTAACCTCCGGAAATGTCGGATGGGTTTGTTTAAAAAAGATGTTTTGTAAATGATATTTATTACTTGAATAAAGTATTTTTTGATATAAAAAAAATAAAATTACAATATACAATGCACAAGGCGGCAGACAACGGGGGTAAAAGCGTGCCCAACGTCGCCCTCATTCTGATGGCTACCTTCGTGTGTGGTTGCATCAGGCGGAGCATAGAGCCAAGGCACGTGGGCACCAAATGCCACTACCTGCTGAGGTTCTACCTGTCCCCGGCGTTGCGAAGGATGGGCCTGGCGCAGATGCCATGCAATGTGCCAGTCAGCTGGACATTGCCGAACCATCTGTCGTTTGTGGACAGGTTCTTCCGGACCAACACCTTTGACCACAAATCCATCGGGCAGTGGTCAGCACGGAACGTCCTGCAGGGGAATGACTCCATGGATCCTGTGGCGTGGTTCCCAGAACAGACAGCCCAGCTTGTCTGGCAAAATGCCTCATCGCCGGAACTCACCAACAAGCACCAAGACCTGGCTTGGCTGGCGGTGAGGGGAGCCCTCCCAGTCAGATCCTTCCTGCACCGCCGGAACCTCACTACCAGCGCACGCTGCCCTCGGGTCGGCTGCTACGGAGAGGAGACGGTGGCCCACCTCTTCAAAGAGTGTGGATTTGCCAAGAGAGTCTGGAGAGGTCTGCAGGGGTCCCTGTCACGATTCATTCCGAGCAGCTCCGTCACAGAGGACTCTGTGCTCTACGGACTGTTCCCAGGGACGCATTCCGAGACTGACATCGAGTGCTGCTGGAAGGTCATCAACTCGGTGAAAGACGCTCTTTGGTCTGCCCGATCCTTGTTGACCTCCCAGCGGAGCGAGCTGTCCGTCAAGGAATGTTGCCGACTGGCCCACTGCAGACTGCAGGAGTACGTGCTGAGGGACGCTCTGAAGCTTGGTGCAGCCAAAGCCAAGGCCCTGTGGGAGAGGACCACAGTCTAGGGTCCTTCCACTGCTGGACATGGGGGGGGGGGGGCAGGATGTGGTGGAGAGAGACGCCCCTCCAAATAAGGGATACTGGGTAAATGTATGTAAATTTGGAAGTAAATGCCTGTATTGAATGTGTAACCTCCGGAAATGTCGGATGGGTTTGTTTAAAAAAGATGTTTTGTAAATGATATTTATTACTTGAATAAAGTATTTTTTGATATAAATTTTTTTTTTTACAATATACATTATAACTTAGATGAAGGGATTAAAAGTAACATTAGCAAATTTGCGGATGACACAAAGCTGGGTGGCAGTGTGAACTGAGGAGGATGTTATGAGGATGCAGGGTGACTTGGACAGGTTGTGTGAGTGGGCAGATGCATGGCAGATGCAGTTTAATGTGGATAAATGTGAGGTTATTCACTTTGGTGGTTAGAACAGGAAGGCAGATTATTATCTGAATGGTGTCCAGTTAGGAAATGGGGAAGTACATAGAGATCTGGGTGTCCTTGTTCATCAGTCACTTAAAGTTAGCATGCAGGTGCAGCAGGCAGTGAAGAAAGCTAATGTCATGTTGGCCTTTATGACAAGAGAAGTTGAGTATAGGAACAAAGAGGTTCTTCTGCAGTTGAACAGGGCCCTGGTGAGACCGCACCTGGAGTATTGTGTGCAGTTTTGGTCTCCAAATTTGAGGAAGGACATTCTTGCTATTGAGGGCGTGCAGCGTAGGTTCACTAGGTTAATTCCCGGAATGGAGGGACTGTCGTATGTTGAAAGACTGGAGCGACTAGGCTTGTATACGCTGGAATTTAGAAGGATGAGAGGGGATCTTATTGAAACATATAAGTTTATTAAGGGATTGGACAAGTTAGAGGCAGGAAACATGTTGCCAATGTTGGGGGAGTCCAGAACCAGGGGCCACAGTTTAAGAATATGCGGTAGGCCATTCAGAACGGAGATGAGGAAAAACTTTTTCAGTCAGAGTTATAAATCTGTGGAATTCTCTGCCTCAGAAGGCCGTGGAGGCTAATTTTCTGGATGCTTTCACGAGAGAGCTAGATAGAGCTCTTAAAGATAGCGGAGTCGGGGTATGGGGAGAAGGCAGGAACGGGGTACTGATTGTGAATGATCAGCCATGATCACATTGAATGGCGGTGCTGGTTCAAAGGGCCGAATGGCCTACTCCTGCATCATTTGTCTATTGTCTAACTCATTTTTCCTAAAAATGAAAGTTAATACTATATTACATCGACCCCCTCAATTATATGTTAAATTCAAAACTAAACTATGGTAGCAGTGTACATTATTCATGTCTAAAGCTGCATCAGTGTAGGTATGTATGCATTATATTTTATTACACTAATATAGAATGAAAAGAATGAAAAAATATCTTGACATGTGTTCCTAGTTATTTTATTCACAATATCAGGATTTCTGGAAATAAGTTTGATGTCACTGATTGCGAATGTGTATGGGTAGGCCCTAATGAAATGTATGAGAGAACAGTGATTATGATCGGGAGAGCCATGTGCTGAGAAGTGTGTGCATGACTGATATAGATATATATGTCATGCACACACTTCTCAGCACATAGTTCTCAGTACATGGTATATACAGAGATAGATAGATAGATAGATAGATAGATAGATAGATAGATAGATAGATAGATAGATAGATAGATAGATAGATAGATAGATAGATAGATAGATAGATAGATAGATAGATAGATAGATAGATAGATAGATAGATAGATAGATAGATATTGAAAGAAAAAGGTTGCTAAACAAATAATTAGAGGAAATCACAAGAAATAAACTAGAGATATATATTTTTGTGTGTATATATATATATATATATGCATATACATAAACCATAAAGGTTGAATCGCCTTTATGGTTTATGTACATCATGTGAAAAATAAGATGGAGAGAGAAATAGAGCGTTGCTTTAAATCACAGTTGCTTCTGATCCATGAGAAGGAACTTTGAGATCTATTTATCTCTATCTTGCCTCTCTCACAAACCCACACAAACACACATTCATATATAACTTACTAATCTATCTATCTAACTCACATATATAACTAGATAACTCACTAATGGAAGTTATCTACAGACCCACAAATAGTAGCCTGGAAATAGGGTGTAAGTTGCAGCAGGAGTTAAAAATGGCAAGTAACAAAGGTAATGCCACTGTAGTTATAGGGGATTTCAATACGCAGGTAGACTGGGAAAATCAGGTTGGTCATGGACCCCAGGAAAGGGAGTTTTTAAGAGTGCCTCCGAGATGGATTCTTGGAGCGGCTTGCACTGGAGCCTACCAGAGAGAAGGCAATTATGGATTTAGTGTTGTCCAATGAACCAGATTTAATAAGGGAACTCAAGGTAAAAGAACCGCTTGGAGGTAGTGACCATGATATAGAGTCCTCCAGCACAGAAAGAGGCCCTTCGGCCCATCGTGTCCGTGCCGCCCGTTACCAAACACAGTCTAATTTTAATCCCATTTTCCTGCATTTGGACCGTAGCCCTGAATGTTGTAGCATTTCAAGTGCCCATCCAAATGCCTCTTAAACATTGTGAGTGTTCCCGCCTCCACCACCACCCCAGGCAGTGAGTTCCAGACTCCAACCACCCTCTGGGTGAAAAAGTTATTTCTCACATCCCCCCGAAACCTCCCTCCCCTTACCCTGTATCTATGTCCCCTCGTTGTTGAACCTTCCACCAGTGGAAGAAGTTCCCCACCATCTACCTTATCTATGCCCCTCATGATCTTGTACACCTCGATCATGTCCCCTCTCAGCCTTCTCTGCTCCAGGGAAAACAACCCCAGTCTGCTCAGTCTCTCCTCATAGCCGAGGCCCTTCATCCCTGGCAGCATCCTGGTGAATCTCCTCTGCACCCTCTCCAAAGCTATCACATCCTTTCTATAATGTGGTGACCAGAACTGTACACAATACTCCAGCTGTGGCCTCGCCAGTTTTCTGTACAATTCCATCATTACCCCCCTACTTTTATATTCGATGCCCCGGCTAATGAAGGCCAGTAACCCATATGCCTTTTTGACCACCCTGTCCACCTGTCCTGCTGCCTTCAAGGACTTGTGTACCTGTACTCCAAGGTCCCTCTGTACCCCTGTCTTCCCTAGGGTCCTTCCATTCATGGTGTACTCCCTCTCCAAGTTATTCCTGCCAAAGTGCATCACCTCGCACTTTTCAGGATTAAATTCCATCTGCCACTGCTCCGCCCATCTGACCATCTCATCTATATCTTCCTGCAGCTTGCAGATCCCTTCCTCGCTATTCACCACCCCCCCCCCCTACCTTTGTGTCATCTGCAAACTTGCTGATCATGCCCTGTACGTTGACATCCAGATCATTTATGTAGATTACAAACAGTAAGGGACCCAACACCGATCCCTGCGGCACCCCACTGGACACCGGCCTCCAGTCACAGAAGCAACCTTCTACCATCACCCTCTGCCTTCTGTCACTAAGCCAGTTTTTTATCCATTTTGCCGAGGTGCCCTGGATCCCATGGGCTCTTACCTTCTTGACTAGTCTCTTGTGTGGGACCTTGTCAAAAGCCTTACTGAAATCCATGTATACCACATCCACTGCACTACCCCCATCTACCTCCTTGGTCACCCCTTCAAAAAATTCAATCAAGTTAGTCAGACACGACCTTCCATTAACAAAGCCATGTTGACTATCCTTAATTAACCCTCGATGCTCCAAGTGAAGACTGATTCTGTCCCTCAGAATCTTTTCTAGCAGCTTCCCCACCACCGATGTCAGACTCACCGGCCTGTAGTTCCCAGGTTTATCCCTACTGCCCTTTTTAAATAATGGCACCACATTAGCTATCCTCCAGTCCACCGGTACATCCCCTGATGCAAGAGAGGCTCTGAAAATCTGTGCCAGAGCCCCCGCAATCTCCTCCCTTGCCTCTCTCAGCATCCTGGGATACATCTCGTCAGGGCCCGGAGACTTATCCACTTTTAAGCCTGCCAGAGCCTCCAGCACCGCCTCCCTGTCAATAGCAATATGCTCAAGAACATCACAACCCTCCTGCTCCATTTCTAAGTCTGCATCGCCCTCCTCCCTTGTAAAAACAGATGCAAAAAAATCATTTAAAACATCTCCAAAAAATTTGTTAGGTCTTTCCAAAAAGGAGTTACCTTCTGACATGCCCATGTAGAGTGTAAAAAAGTACCCACGTCTTGGTTGCATCTAAAACAAATTTCAGATGAGTTTGGTTTTAAATTGTTTAATTTTTTCGGGGTTAAATATAGTTGATGTAAAAAATTATATTGTACTAAACTATATCTCACATTAATAGTATTTTTCATACTATCTAAACACATGCTTTCCCAACTTGGTTCATCAATAATATGTTTCCCATCTTTGTCTTGATTTTTGAATTCCTATCTTTGGACTAGATTTTTGTAATAATTTATACATTGATGATATAAAAAAAATTATTCCCTTGCCCTGAATCAAGGATTCCATTCCTTTAATCTGAAATAGAGACATTGAATTACCTAACTTTTCCCTTAAAAAAGATTGTAATTGATAATAGAAAAAAATACTATTCCCTGGAATTTGATATTTATTTCTCAATTGAGAAAATGTCAATAAGTTATTTCCTTCATAGCAATCTCCTATATTTTTAATACCCTTCTGTTCCCAGACTTGTTGTATTTGATTATTCCAAGCAAACGGCAATAATCTATTTTTTACTAATGGAGTTTTAGCTGTTAAAAAAAATCTTTTATCATTAACTTTAACTGTTTTCAACAATGTATTAATTAAATGTTTTAGCAAAGGTGACTCTTTATCCTTAACTAATAGCTTCGCTTCCCATTTATATATAAATTCTTCTGGATATAACTCTTTTATTTTATCCATTTCAATTTTAACCCATGCTGTTTTTCCACCCTCTTGATAAAAGGATGAAATAAAACTCATTTGTGCTGCCAGATAATAATTTTTTTAATTTGGTAATTGCAATCCACCTAATTCAAATTTCCATGTTAATTTTTCCAGAGACACTCTTGGCATTTTACCTTTCCAAAGAAAATTCCTCACAATTTTGTTCAATTCTTGAAAAAATTTATTTGGCAAAGGTATAGGCAGTGTTGAAAATAAATACTGTATCCTTGGAAAAATATTCATCTTAATACAGTTCACTCTCCCTATCAATGTAATTGGAAGATTCATCCATTTCTTCAGGTCCTCATCTATTTTTTTTATTAATGGTTTATAATTTTGGAACAATTGATGAATAAGATCATACCAATGGATTCAAGGTTTTTTTTATTGGGAGATACAAAAGGAATATTACCAAAGCTAATTTTAGATAAACATCAGGAAAGATTTCTCAAAATAGCAACAGCAGTAGCAAAAAAATGTGTAGCGGTCACTTGGAAAGATCAAAATGAAATAAGATTTGAAAGATGGTATGCAGAAATGCGTAGTTGTATCCCATTAGAAAAAGCAACGTATAATCTGAGAAATGGATATGACTTCTTCTTGAAGGTGTGGAACCCATTCATTTTAAAGCTAGGATTAAGAATTGGAAATATTTAAATTCAGGATTGTTTTGATACCTTTAATAAGAATTTAATAAGAAATTACCCGGAAGTGTCTCCTTCTGGACTCCAGGTTTCTTTCTTTCTTTTTCTTTTTCTTTTTCCTTCTTTTTAACTGGGGGGTGGGGGGAAGGGGGGGGGGGGGGGTAATACAGAACAATACGTGTATAATCGAATTTATAATGTAGTTATTATTGCTTACTATGAAATGTAAAATGTATGAGTTCTGTTAAAACTTAAATAAAATTTAAAATTAAAATTTAAAAAAAAAAAAACATCTCCTACATCCTCTGGCTCCACACACAGCTTTCCACTATGGTCCCTGATGGGCCCCACTCTTTCCCTCGTTATCCTCTTACCCTTGATATACTTATAGAACACTTTGGGATTTTCTTTTATTTTGCCCGCTAGTGCTATCTCATGGCCCCTTTTTCTCTCCTAATTTCTTTTTTAAGAACTGCCCTACACCTTCTGTATTCCTCTAATGATGCCTGTGCCTTAAGTTCTTTATGCCTTCCAAAAGCCCCCCTTTTTTTCGAATCAATCCTACTATATCGTTTGACATCCAAGGTTCTTTGGACTTGTTTGTCCCACCCTTAAACTTTAGGGGAACATGCTTCCTCTGTACTTTTTCAATTATTCCTTTGAATGACTCCCACTGTTCTGATGCGGTCCTCCCCACGAGAAGCTGATCCCAGTCCACCAGGGCCAACTTCTGCCTTATCAGATTAAAATGGGCCTTGCCCCAATTTAGACATTTTCCCTCTGGTCCCTCTTTATCCTTTTCCATTACCACCTTAAATATCACTGAATTGTGATCACTGTCACCAAAGTGCTCTGCTACTGACACTTCAGCCACCTGTCCGGCCTCATTACCCAAGATTAAGTCCAATACCGCCTCCTCCCTTGTTGGACTTTCAACATATTGGCTCAAAAAGCCCTCCTGGATGACCCTTAGGAACTCTGACCCTCTGGGCCCTTGACACTTTGGCTATCCCAATCAATATTCGGGAAGTTGAAATCCCCTACTATTACTACCCTGTTGTTTTCACACCCCCCCGAGATTTGCCTACAAATATGTTCTTCTATTTCCCTCTGACTGTTTGGGGGTCTGTAGTATACACCCAGTAAGGTGCATGCCACTTTTCTATTTCTCAATTCCACCCAAATAGCCTCATTTGAGGAACCCGCTACTATGTCATCCCTTCTTACAGCAGAAATAGATTCTTTGATTAATACTGCAACACCCCCTCCCCTTTTTCCCTGCTCTCTGTCTCTCCTGAAGATTCTATATCCTGGAATATTGAGCTGCCAGTCCTGCCCTTTTTATCTGTTTTAATCTGCAATTTGAGAGGGAGAGGGTTAAATCAAGAATGTCAATAGACAATAGGTGCAGGAGGAGGCCATTCGGCCCTTCAAGCCAGCACCGCCATTCAATGTGATCATGGCTGATCATTCTCAATCAGTACCCCGTTCCTGCCTTCTCCCCATACCCCATGACTCCGCTATCCTTAAGAGCTCTATCTAGCTCTCCCTTGAAAGCATCCAGAGAATTGGCCTCCACTGCCTTCTGAGGCAGTGAATTCCACAGATTCACAACTCTCTGACTGAAAACATTTTTCCTCATCTCCATTCTAAATGCCCTACCCCTTATTCTTAAACTGTGGCCCCTGGTTCTGGACTCCCCCAGCATTGGTAACATGTTTCCTGCCTCCAACGTGTCCATCCCTTAATAATCTTATATGTTTCAATAAAATCCCCTCTCGTCCTTCTAAATTCCAGTGTATACAAGCCTAGTTGCTCCAGTCTTTCAACATACGACAGTCCCGCCATTCCGTGAATTAACCTAGTGAACCTACGCTGCACGTCCTCAATAGTAAGAATATCCTTCCTCAAATTTGGAGACCAAAATTGCACACAGTACTCCAGGTGCGGTCTCAATAGGGCCATGTACAACTGCAGAAGGACCTCTTTGCTTCTATACTCAACTCCTCTTGTTATGAAGGCCAACATTCCATTGGCTTTCTTCACTGCTTGCTGTACCTGCATGGTTCCTTTCAGTGACTGATGCACTAGGACACCCAGATCTTGTTGTACGTCCCCTTTTCCTAACTAGACACCATTCAGATAATAATCTGCCTTCCTATTCTTACCACCAAAGTGGGTAACCTCACATTTATCTACATTAAACTGCATCTGCCATGCATCTGCTCACTCACACAACCTGTCCAAGTCACCCTGCAACCTCATAGCATCTTCCTCACAGCTCACACTACCACCCAGCTTTGTGTCATCTGCAAATTTCCTAATGTTACTTTTAATCCCTTCATCCAAGTCATTAATGTATATTGTAAATAGCTGACCCACTAGTCACTAGTCACTATCCCCACTCTTTGCTTTCTGTCTGGCAATCAATTTCTATCCATGTCAGTACCTTACCCCCAATGCCATGTGCTCAAAAAATTCCAGAAGATTAGTCAAGCATGATTTCCCGTTTGTAAATCCATGCTGATTCGGAACGATCCTGTTACTGTAATCCAAATGCTCCGCAATTTCGTCTTTTATAATTTACTCCAGCATCTTCCGCACTACCGATGTCAGACTAACTGGTCTATAATTTCCTGTTCTCTCTCTCCCTCCTTTCTTAAAAAGTGGGATAACATTAGCAACCTTCCAATCCACAGGAACTGATCCTGAATCTAGAGAACATTGGAAAATGATCACCAATGCGTCCACAATTTCTAGAGCCACCTCCTTAAGTACCCTGGGATGCAGACCGTCAGGCCCTGGGGATTTATCAGTCTTCAGTCCCATCAGTCTACCCAACACCATTTCCTGCCTTGTGTGAATTTCCTTCAGTTCCTCTGTCACCCTAGGGTCTCTGGCCATTAGAACATCTGGGAGATTGCTTATATCTTCCTTAATGAAGACAGATCCAAAGTACTGGTTCAACTCGTCTGCCATTTCCTTGTTCCCCATAATAAATTCACCTGCTTCTGTGTTCAAGGGACCCACATTTTCCTTAACTATTTTTTTTCTCTTCACGTACCTGTAGATCAGTGCATGTTCCTTTAACATAGTGACCTCACCACTACTAACCACTCCCCATGGTCTCTTGTATAATTGTAGCTTCCCCACCTCCAGCTCGCTCTCTAGTTCCAGTGATGACCACGGACAGCTAGGGCATAATGTGTGTAGTGCAATTAATAAACCTATTCAGTAAAAGACTCTGCGTACGAGGGACATCCTTTTACATGGTGTCAGAGCGGTAGACTTGCGTCTCCTGTTGATCGGTTTTTATTTTATTATTTGTTCCTCCCAGTTGTGTCCCCTCCTTCCACTTTGCCATGGCTCACTCGTGTCGTCGTCCGGACACGCTCGTTTTTGATGGGGACATAGTGCACCGCTGGACTGTCTTCCAGCGGGACTACGAACACTATATCGCGATTGCCCATCCTGATGCAAATCCTGCGGTACAGGCTCACCTGCTCCTCAACCTGGCTGGTCCGGAGGCAATGGAACGCTATGCTTCGTTCGATTTCGTCCCTCCGGAGGACCGCAACGACCCGGCATGTCTCATGGCCAAGTTCACTGCCCTGTGTGATATACCCACCAATAACATTATTGAGCGTTTTAACTTTTTCACGCGTCGTCAGACTCCAGGGGAGCACGTTGACGCCTTCATTGCTTCTTTGAGGCATATGGCTCGGCGGTGCCGCCTTGAAACGATCACACCCGACGAGATGATCAGGGACGTCCTGGTCAACGGTCTCCTAAACTCCAAGCTGCGTGACGAGCTCCTGATGAAGCCTGACCTGTCGCTAAAGGACGCCGTACATGCCGCACGCATGGCCTCTGCTGTTGCCTCAGTATCTCGGCCGGTGTCCCATGACATAAATTTCACCGGCCGCCGGCGGCTAAATGCCCCGCCGGCCAGGGTCGCCCCCTCTGCGCCCACTACGGTCACCCCTCGCCGATGCCCAAACTGCAACTTCTCGTCACACCAGTTTAACGTTTGCCCAGCGCAGGGCAAAACTTGTAATTCCTGCGGGAAACTGAACCACTTTTCTGCAGCTTGTCGTTCTCGTGGGAGACCTGTCCCTGCTCCTAGAAGGAGTCTAAACAACCTTGCGAACAGTGATAGCGCAACCGGTTCCCAGTACCAACACGAGGAACTCCCCGATCCAGATACAGTGTTTTCGCTTTTGGGTGCACCTGCGTTGATAACGGATCCTTCCGTGCATGTTACTGTCAATGGACACTCCTTCCCTGCGAAGGTCGATACTGGTGCTTTTGCAAATGTTATGTCTGTTAGCCTCTTCGAGCAGATAAGCTCGGGGGAGAGGGTTACTCCTGACGACTCCCGCCTTCATGCCTATGGGGGAGGTGTTCTGGTTGCCGTGGGGAAGGCAACGGTTATCTGTACTGTTCTGGAGACCTCTCGGCCCCTCACGTTCCTCCTGCTAGCATCTGACAACGTCACCCTGCTGGGCGCCCGTGCATGCCAGGACTTTGGCTTGGTTTCATTCCACCGCGACATCCACCTGGTGCAGGCCCCCATGGACCCCCTGATCGAGTATCCCGACCGATTTGATGACGTCCTGGGGAAGCTGCCCTGTGCCTACAAGATCGTTGTTGACCCGGGGGTCAACCCGGTGGTTAGACCGGCCCACCGTGTGTCTTTTGCCATGAAGGGCCGCGTGGAGTCCACACTACGTGGCATGGTGGACATGGGCATCCTCAAGGAGGTGAGTGCCCCCACCCAGTGGGTCTCCACCATGGTGGTCGCTGCCAAGAAAGATGCGAGCGAGATCAGGATCTGCATCAACCCAAAAGACCTGAACCTGGCTATCAAACGCCCGCACTACCCCATGCGGACGGTGGAGGACGTCGCGGCACAGGTCGGTCCAGCCACAGTTTTCTCGGTCCTAGATGCCAAGAGCTCCTTTTGGCAGATCCCTTTGGATGCACGTTCCTCCTTCCTGACCACCTTCAGCACACCTTTTGGCAGGTTCCGTTTCCTCCGCATGCCTTTTGGGATCAACTCAGCAAGCGAGGTTTTCCAGCGTAAAATGGAGCAGCTGTTTGCCGGGTTGCCGTGCGCCATCATTGTGGATGACATCCTGGTGTACGGGAGGGACGTCGCTGAGCACGACCGACACCTCCGCCAAGTCCTGGACAGGGCTCGTGAGATCAATCTCAAACTTAATCAACGGAAGTGTCGATTCCGCGTTGAGGAAGTCACCTACGTTGGCCATGTTTTCACGGCGGGGGGCCTGAAGCCAGACCCCGAGAAGACGGCGGCGATCACCGAAATGCCCGCTCCCACTGACGTGCCCGGCCTGCAGCGCTTTCTGGGCATGGTCAACTACTTAGGCAAGTTCATACCCGACCTCAGCGAACTGAGTGCCCCCCTGAGGGAGCTGGCCAAGAAGGACTATGCCTGGGTCTGGCTCCCGCACCACCAGTCGACCTTCGAGGCCCTGAAGTCCAGACTCGCACGGACCCCCACTTTGCAGTTTTTCGACCTGAACAGGCCAATCGTCCTCACCTGCGATGCATCTCGGTTCGGCCTTGGTGCTGCCTGCCTGCAGCTCTATGACGACCGGCAGCTGCCCGTCTCCTATGCCTCTCGCACAATGACCCCTGCTGAGCAGCGCTACGCCCAGATTGAAAAGGAGCTCCTTGCCGTGGTATTCGCGTGCTCCAAATTCAAAGACTACGTTCTGGGCAACACCTTCACCATCGAAACTGACCACCAACCGCTGGTCTCTATTTTAAACAAGCCCATCCACGCAGCCTCGTCCCGTTTGCAGCGAATGATGCTGCAGCTTCAGCGCTTTACCTTCGATATCGTGTACCGCAAGGGCAAGGAGATGTTCGTGGCAGACACTTTGTCCCGTGCCCCACTACCTTCCATTTCCCGCCATCCGTACGAATCGGCTGACCTGATGGTGTTGAACGTCAACATCGTTCCATCTTGGCAGATGCAGTCCCTGGTCACACACACTGCCGCTGATCCTGCCCTGCAACAGCTTGAGAGCGTCATCCGCCGTGGCTGGCCTGACCGACGGTCTTCCCTGCCGGCTGGTGCCGTGCCCTACTTCCTGGTTCGGGATGAACTGGTGCTGCACGCGGGCGTGGTGGTGAAGGGTCACAAGGTCGTGGTGCCGGCCGCGCTGCGAGATCACTACTTTCAGACTGCCCACAACGGACACCCCGGGGTGGAGGCCACTTTATCCCAGGCCCAAGCACAATTTTACTGGCCTGGCATGGTTCAGGACATCCGGGACAGGGTCTCCGCCTGCGCTGCCTGCAACCGCCTACTACCTCATCAGCAGCGCCAGCCTCTCCTGCAGCAGCCGGCTCCCGAGTTGCCGTGGATGGCTGTTGCCGCCGACATTTTCGAGTGGCGTGGCAAACACTACCTGGTCCTGGTGGACTCCTACTCCAGCTGGTTCGAGGTGGACCTGCTGCCGTCCCTCACGTCTGCTGCCGTCATCGGGAAGCTTCGCCGCCACTTCTCTACCTTTGGTTCCCCGGTATCTCTCCAGTCCGACAACGGCAGCCAGTTTACCAGCGCGGAGTTTGCCGCTTTCGCCACCCTGTGGAACTTTCGCCACATCACCAGCAGCCCCGAGTACCCGCAAAGCAATGGACTTGCAGAGCGCGCTGTCCGCAGCGCGAAGGAACTGATGGAACGTTGTCGGCTTGCCAGTTCTGACTTGTACCTTGCCCTCCTCAACCTCCGCAACATCTCCCGGGACCCCGCGCTCGGTTCCCCTGCCCAGCGCCTCATGTCCCGCACCACTAGACCCCCCATCCCCGTCTCCCAGCAATCCCTGAAACCAACGGCTCGCAGCCCTGCCGCTGTCAAGGAGCGCATCATCGAAAAGCAAGTCATTCAGAAGCGCTCCTTTGACAAATCGTCCCGTCCCCTTCCCCCTCTGTTCGCTGGCCAGGTTGTCCGGATGGAGTCCGCCTCGGGTCACCACCGGCTGGCCGTGGTCGTCGGCAATGCTGACTCTCCACGGTCGTACCTGGTTAATTACGAGGGCACCGTGTACCGTCGTACCCGCCAGCACCTGATGCTGGTCAACGAGCCTGCACCGCCTCCCGCGGTCCCGTATTCACCTCCCGTCCAGTCCCCGGTGCCTGATGTGCCTCCTGCTCCCGTCCATCCTCGCATGCCCCAACCTTCGCCGTCTCGGCTGTCTGTGCCCGGCTCGCCCCAGCCCACTTCCCCTCCTTCGCCTGCGCGTTTGCGGGTATCGCCGCCCCGTTCTCCTCCTTCCCCTGGTTCCCCTGCCTCGGTACCCGCACCCGTCCCTGCTCTTCCTTCGACCGAAGGGGATGGGGGGTTGCGCACCCGCTCTGGGCGACTGGTCAAGCCGCCTGTCCGGTACGGTGGGTACGAGTAGTCTGTGTTGTGCTGCATTCTATCTGCTCCCTGCTTATAGTTTAAGTCTAGCGTATGAGCCGTGGTCGCTCTTGTTTCCAAGAGGAAGGATGTAGATCAGTGCATGTTCCTTTAACATAGTGACCTCACCACTACTAACCACTCCCCATGGTCTCTTGTATAATTGTAGCTTCCCCACCTCCAGCTCGCTCTCTAGTTCCAGTGATGACCACGGACAGCTAGGGCATAATGTGTGTAGTGCAATTAATAAACCTATTCAGTAAAAGACTCTGCGTACGAGGGACATCCTTTTACAGTACCTAAAGAAGCTTTTACTATCCTCCTTTATATTATTGCCTAGCTTACCTTCGTAGCTCATCTTTTCTCCCCGTATTGCCTTTTTAGTTATCTTCTGTTGCTCTTTAAAAGAGTCCCAATCCTCAGGCTTCCCGCTCTTCTTTGCTATGTTATACCTCTTCTCTTTTATTTTTATGCTTTCCTTGACTTCCCTTGTCAGCCACGGGTGCCTCTTACTCCCCTTAGAATCTTTCCTCCTTTTTGGGATGAATTGATCCTGCAACTTCTGCATTATTGCCAGGAATACCTCCTTTGCTGTTCCACCGTCTTCCCTGCTAGGGTCTCCTTCCAGTCAAATCTGGCCAGCTCCTGCCCCATGCCTCTATAATCCCCTTTGCTATACTGTAATACTAGATACTGTAACTGCTAGACTGCACCTCCACAGGCTCCTTTGTCAAGCTCCTCAAGTTTGCGGATGACACTACCCTGATTGGATTGATCCAGGATGGGGAGAATCTGCCTACAGATGGGAAGTGACACATAGCTGGCGTCCTGGTGCCATCGCAATAACCTGGAGCTCAATGCTCTCAAGACAGTGGAACTAATTGTAGACTTACGAAGAGATCCCCCTCTCCCACTCACCATCAACAACATTGTCACATCTGTGGAGTCATTTAAGTTCCTTGGAACCATCATCTCCAGGGACCTTAAATAGGGGACCACCATCGACTCCACAGTTAAAAAAAGCCCAACAGAGGATGTACTTCCTGCAGCAACTGAAGAAACACAATCTGCCACAGGCAATGATGGTCCAATTCTATACTGCTATCATTGAGTCTGTCCTCACCTTATCCATCATGGTCTGGTTTGGCTCGGCCACCAAGCACACATCCGAAGGCTGTAATAATAATAATAATGCATTACATTTATATAGCGCTTTTCATATACTCAAAGACGCTTTACAGGGATTTAGAGAACATAGGGAAGTGAATAAATAGATAAATAAGTAAACAAACAGAGAAAGGAGACAGAAGGTGAGGTGACCTTCAGTGGTTGAAGGCAGTACTGAACAGGTGAGACTTCAGTGATGTTTTGAATGTGGTGAGTGTGGAGGAGTCTCTGACGGTTTGGGGTAGTGAGTTCCATAGGGTGGGAGCAGCGATGGAGAAAGCCCTGTCCCCCCAGGACCTGAGTTTGGTCCGGATGTGGGGGGATAGGAGATTGGCAGCAGCAGAGCGGAGGGTTATTGGCTGCAACCTTCCCCCTATTGACGAACTGCAAGGGCCAGGAAGCGAGCAGGCAAGATCATCTCTGACCCCTCTCACCCTGGCCACAAACTCTTCGAAGCACTTCCCTCTGGAAGGCGACTCCGGACTGTCAAAACAGCCACAGCCAGACATAAAAACGAGTGATACCACAAGTGACAGTTCTACTCAATAACCAAAGAGTGTAGTCTGCTTTTTGCTCTGGTTTATTTTCACCCACATGTTTAGACCGTAATGGTGTATCCTTTTGGTTTGATGTGTTTATGCTTTATTCTTAATTGTTAACTGAATGTTTGTGTTGTCATTTGTGAGCGGAACACTAAGGCACAATCCTTGTATATGCACATACTTGGCCAATAAACTTATTCATTCATTCATTCATTCATACTGACACTTCCGATTTTCCCTTCTGCCTCTCAATTTGTAGATTAAAACTTATCACTGCCTCCTAATGGCTCTTTTACCTTGAGTTCCCTTATCAAATCAGGTTCATTACACAAGGCAGAATAAATATTTTGGCTCAAAAATAAGCACGAACATAAAACATATAGTGATGTTGCGGGTATTGCACAAGAATTTTATTGAGGGATCTTTGTCCTGTGATTATAATGTTTATTTATATTTATTCTCTTGAATTCGAAATGATTGCATTGATTTTTTTCCTAAAAATACATGGGTAAATACTTTCCTTTCCATTCTTATTAAAGTAATTTGTGAATATCTGGCATTATATTTCTAGCGTAGATCTGGGAATATCTTGCATTATCTCTAAGCTGAATGCATTTACGAAATTCAGTAAATTCAATCAGTTTTCACACGAAGGTTTTCTACGTTCTCTTCGGTGCTTATTGCATCGCCACCTTAACAGCGGTGGAATCCACCTTTCCTTCTAATCTGTGTGGAAATGCAATTGGATGCAAATACAAACGTTGACTGATGCTTTTCTGAATTAGCTTATTGGTCAAAATGTAAATCTTTGATTGGTTATCTTCGAATCCGTGGGGAAAAACTTTATGCAAATTGCATCGGTTAATTTACAATCGCTACCTGCAACCACGGTAATATTTGCATTTTCAAACGTCCCGCAAAATCTGTATTTAAATGTATCAATTTTTAAATCGTTACTGCCCCAGTGCCATCAAAACAAATTGCATGCTTCCAGATAGCAGCATTTGCTATAACTAAACCCTCACGATTGAGACCTCATAGTGGTATATAAAATTAGGGTTATCTCATAGTGGTATATAAAATTATGAATCAGATAGGATAGACAGAGGCATTTTCCAAGGATGAAACTGTCAAAGACTACAGGCTAAAAGCTTTAAGGTGAAAGAAGGTTTAAAGGAGGTGCACGGGGTAATATTTTTTTACAGAGAGTGGCGAGTGCATGAAACGATTTTCCCGGGGTGGTGGAGCAATGGTTACTGGTTGCCTCTCCATTAAAATAAACCTAACCCAATGTAAGTATCCGAAACGTGGAATAAAGCCTTGGAAATGAATTAGTAGCGTCGTAATTTACACAAAATTTAGCGATAAAGGCACAAATAAAACACCCAGTAATAAATTGAAATGTGGCACTAAGAATTAATGCTTGGTTCCATTATTTCGGCGTTGTTCAAAACTCAGACCATCTCCCCATGATGTCTCAACACGCACAGTCCAAATGTCTCTCTGACCATCTGTGGGACGCTGTGCTATTGGAGCATCAAAACGTAGGTATCACAAAATGCTGGAGTAACTCAGCAGGCCAGGCCGCATCTAGGATGTTGTTCCTAAATGCTACCTGACCTGCTGAGTTACTCCAGCATTTCGTGATACCTTCGATTTGTACCAGCATCTGCAGTTATTTTCCCACACATCTAAACTGTCGTCATCGGCACCCTTTAATCTCATTGGTTCAAATGTGGCGAGGATACAGCTTTCTGATTGGCTGTGACTGCAGTTTTCAGGCATATTTCAAATGAGATGTCCGGTTACCCAACAAACGGTTCACTGTTGGCCGTTGGCGGATTTCAAACCTGCAAATGAAACCGTCAATTTCAGAAATTGTCATGGCCTTAAAATATCCTAATGATTGTTTATTTGGACAATTTCAATCTGAATATTTGATTGACTTTAGGGTTTTTTTCGCGATCCTTTGAGCTAAATTTTGCATTGTATTGTTGCACAATTCTGAATACATTGCACACTCCAGAACCTTCTTAATTAATTTCTGCATTTCTTTCTGTCATCAAATCTTGAAGTATAACATCATCGTTCAATTTTTACTTTTTAAAAATGTAAATAATTGTATTCAATACATTGAGATAATCCTCGACAAGGTCACCGACATATAAATGAATGGCTCAGCCGACAACGTTAAATTGCCTGCAGCTACTTATTTGCATGTAACTTCTCTTCAACTGTTCATTAGCTGTGTCCATACAATAAAGTCACAAATAATGTAAAATTTCTCCGAATACATTGGAAATCCACGTGATGATAATGTTATTTAATTTAAGTCAAATCAAGTTTATTGTTGACAGACAGGTACAAATGAAATCTTGTTTGCAGCAGGATGACAGGCACATAGACCAAGATCAACACACACAAATGTAAATCATACATAAATAGCACATGAAAAGTCTGCAAGACAGTAACAAGAAAAATGTAAAGAATAAACAAGGAATTGCAATATCATAAGTAAGTGTTAATGAATATTTCTGGTTAAAGTGTGGTTCAGTCATTGATATGGAAAGTGATTTTGAAGTAAAATTGGCAAGTAGATAATTTGCTGTACGTAGCACACGACTACCCTGATGTTTGTGCTGCCTTTGCCACAAAGCCCTGTGCCGCAGGACACCAAACTGAACCAACCGCACCAAGTGGGTTACCGCTGAGAATCTATGCTATTAGCTGATATAGTCAATTAGAGATATTGACTGGGTAAATGTAAAAATTGTCCCTAGTGGGTGTAGGATAGTGTTACTGTACGGGGATCGCTGGGCGGCACGGACTTGGAGGGCCGAAAAGGCCTGTTTCCGGCTGTATATATATGATGATATGATATGATATTATATTTTGTTGTAGTAGAGATGGTTTATTTTGTTGTTTTAGCTAATATAAAATGAATGCTTAGTTTAGTGGAAAGCAGTAAGATGGATGCTTGTGGCAGAAATGTTATCCTTGGGAACAGAATGTGTTTGTCCCTTTACGAATGATAAGGAGTGTACAGAAGAGATGGGCTATTGTCCTCTCCCACTACTCTGTCTGACTGCGAGTGCTGTGTATTGAAACAGTAAAGCAAGGTCATGCAGCTACGAGATTGCTCGTCTATAGAGATAAGAAAGTTTATTTCTTAGTAACAACTCCTTATTTGGGTGCGTGTGAAAGTAGGAAAAGTTTTAAATCCACTCTAGGTAAATTGATGCGTTTCTCTAAAAACATGTGACTTATATTAATGGTTTGGTTTTTGAGCATGTGACCTGTATCAATGATTTTGTCTTCTCTGTAACCATGGGAATTGTATTAGATGTGTAATTGGTCCTTGATTTCTTTTTGTCACACCTCTCTTTTTCTGTATAAAAAGTAAACAATCGTGGAGAAGTTGTTCTTCCCCTCCCCTGAGTTGAGATCTTTTCAGACACTAGTATTGAGTCTGGAGATGCTCTTGGGGAAGAACCCCATGGTGGAATAAATCTGATGTGCTGATCCAGTATCACGTGTGATTATTCAGACTGAAGGTAAAGAACTTGATTTAACATTTTGGTGGCAGCGATGGGATTTTAAAAGATAATTACCACGAGTTCGCGGCCAAAGAGCTGAGAAGTCTCGGAGGCAGAGAGAGGAATTGGGCCCCCGATGCAAGTGGTTTGTTTTACTGCATCGGTTTCCTCTGATCTGTCGTCTGATGACGAATTGGCCATTCGCTAACTCTTGTGTGATATCTTGACGAAATCAGGTCAGTCTGGTGAATACTGGAAGCGGCAGATATTTTGGTCAGTGATTGGTATCACTGGAAATCGACTATAATTAAATGATATTGATATCAATACCACTGGGTCAGGTTTCAGTCCTGAGAGAGTGGGGCACAGGTCAGGTTTCAGTCCTGAAAGTGCGGACGCTGTTCAGGCTTCAGTCCTGAAAGTGTGGACTTTGTTCAGGTTTCAGTCCTGAAAGCATGGGTTACAGTCGCTGTAAGATTGGGTCCGATTGTGTGTATGAAAGTGTTGTGAGGTGTGTGAGCTTGTGTGAAGTGTTGTGGGGGGTATTAAGATTTGTGACGTTTGGAACGCGACTGTGTAATTTGTGTCATTTGCAACGCACTGTGTTGAATTATCAGTCGGCAAGATGGGTAATCGTTTGGATACTACAGCAAGGATTTAGATTTCTGGACCACTGGGATCTCTTCTGGGCTAGGGGTGACTTGTACAAAAGGGAAGGGTTACATCTTAACAGCAGGGGGACAAACATTCTGGCAGGCAGGTTTGCTAGTGCGACACCTGTGGCTTTAAACTAAGTAGTGGGGGGGAGGGGTTAACAAATTGTGAATATGAAGATGAGGTAAAAGGGAATACAGGAGATATTGCAAAAGACTCTCGGAAGAATGGGAACAGAAGTTCTAGAGGGGAAAATAAATGAAGGGCAGGGCCAATTGTGACCGATGTGAGAGGGGAGGTAAATACAGAAGTTAAAGTGTTGTACTTAAATGCGCGTAGTATAAAAAATAAAGTGGATGAGCTTGAGGCTCAGTTAGTCATGGGCAAGTATGATGTTGTAGGGATCACTGAGACATGGCTACAAGAGGACCAGGGCTGGGAACTGAATATTCAGGGGTACACAAGGTATAGAAAAGACAGACAGGTGGGCAGAGGGGGTGGGGTTGCTCTGATGGTAAGGAATGATATACATTCCCTTGCAAGGGGTGACATAGAATCAGGAGATGTTGAATCAGTATGGATAGAAATAAGAAATTGTAAGGGTAAAAAGACCCTAATGGGAGTTATCTATAGGCCCCCAAACAGTAGCCTCGACATAAGGTGCAAGTTGAATCAGGAGATAAAATTGGCGTGTCAAAAATGTAATGCTACGGTGGTTATGGGAGATTTCAACATGCAGGTAGACTGGGAAAATCAGGTTGGAAATGGACCCCAGGAAAGAGAGTTTATAGAGTGCCTTCGAGATGGATTCTTAGAACAGCTTGTACTGGAGCCTACCAGGGAGAAGGCAATTCTGGATTTAGTGTTGTGTAATGATCCTGATCTGATAAGGGGACTAGAGGTAAAAGAGCCATTAGGAGGCAGTGATCACAACATGATAAGTTTTACTCTGCAAATGGAAAGGCAGAAGGGAGAATCGGAAGTGTCGGTATTACAGTATAGCAAAGGGGATTACAGAGGCATGAGGCAGGAGCTGGCCAAAATTGACTGGAAGGAGGCCCTAGCAGGGAAGACGGTAGAACAGCAATGGCAGGTATTCCTGGGAATAATGCAGAGGTTGCAGGATCAATTTATTCCAAAGAGGTGGAAAGACTCTAAGGGGAGTAAGATACACCTGTGGCTGACAAGGGAAGTCAGGGACAGCATAAAAATTAAGGAGAGGAAGTATAACATAGCAAAGAAGAGTGGGAAGACAGAGGATTGGGACTCTTTTAAAGAGCAACAAAAGTTAACTAAAAAGGCAATACGGGGAGAAAAGATGAGGTACGAGGGTAAACTAGCCAATAATATAAAGGAGGATAGCAAAAGTTTTTTTAGGTACGTGAAGAGGAAAAAAATAGTCAAGGCAAATGTGGGTCCCTTGAAGACAGAAGCAGGGGAATTTATTATGGGGAACAAAGAAATGGCAGACGAGTTAAACCGTTACTTTGGATCTGTCTTCACTGAGGAAGATACACACAATCTCCCAAATGTTCTAGGGGCCGGAGAACCTTGGGTGATGGAGGAACTGAAGGAAATCCACATTAGGCAGGAAATGGTTTTGGGTAGACTGATGGGACTGAAGGCTGATAAATCCCCAGGGCCTGATGGCCTGCATCCCAGGGTACTTAAGGAGGTGGCTCTAGAAATAGTGGAAGCATTGGAGATCATTTTTCAATGTTCTATAGATTCAGGATCAGTTCCTGTGGATTGGAGGATAGCAAATGTTATCCCACTTTTTAAGAAAGGAGGGAGAGTGAAAACGGGTAACTATAGACCAGTTAGTCTGACATCAGTGGTGGGGAAGATGCTGGAGTCAATTATAAAAGACGAAATTGCTGAGCATTTGGATAGCAGTAACGGGATCATTCCGAGTCAGCATGGATTTACGAAAGGGAAATCATGCTTGACAAATCTACTGGAATTTTTTGAGGATGTAACTAGGAAAATTGACAGGGGGGAGTCAGTGGATGTGGTGTACCTCGACTTTCAGAAAGCCTTCGACAAGGTCCCACATAGGAGATTAGTGGGCAAAATTAGGGCACATGGTATTGGGGGTAGGGTACTGACATGGATAGGAAATTGGTTGACAGACAGAAAGCAAAGAGTGGGGATAAATGGGTCCCTTTCGGAATGGCAGGCAGTGACCAGTGGGGTACCGCAAGGTTCGGTGCTGGGACCCCAGCTATTTACGATATACATTAATGACTTAGACGAAGGGATTAAAAGTACCATTAGCAAATTTGCAGATGATACTAAGCTGGGGGGTAGTGTGAATTGTGAGGAAGATGCAATAAGGCTGCAGGGTGACTTGGACAGGTTGTGTGAGTGGGCGGATACATGGCAGATGCAGTTTAATGTAAATAAGTGTGAGGTTATTCACTTTGGAAGTAAGAATAGAAAGGCAGATTATTATCTGAATGGTGTCAAGTTAGGAGGAGAGGGAGTTCAACGAGATCTGGGTGTCCTAGTGCATCAGTCAATGAAAGGAAGCATGCAGGTACAGCAGGCAGTGAAGAAAGCCAATGGAATGTTGGCCTTCGTAACAAGAGGAGTTGAGTATAGGAGCAAAGAGGTCCTTCTACAGTTGTACCGGGCCCTGGTGAGACCGCACCTGGAGTACTGTGTGCAGTTTTGGTCTCCAAATTTGAGGAAGGATATTCTTGCTATGGAGGGCGTGCAGCGTAGGTTCACTAGGTTAATTCCCGGAATGGCGGGACTGTCGTATGTTGAAAGGCTGGAGCGATTGGGCTTGTATACACTGGAATTTAGAAGGATGAGGGGGGATCTTATTGAAACATATAAGATAATTAGGGGATTGGACACATTAGAGGCAGGAAACATGTTCCCAATGTTGGGGGAGTCCAGAACAAGGGGCCACAGTTTAAGAATAAGGGGTAGGCCATTTAGAACGGAGATGAGGAAGAACTTTTTCAGTCAGAGAGTGGTGAAGGTGTGGAATTCTCTGCCTCAGAAGGCAGTGGGGGCCAGTTCGTTGGATGCTTTCAAGAGAGAGCTGGATAGAGCTCTTAAGGATAGCGGAGTGAGGGGACATGGGGAGAAGGCAGGAACGGGGTACTGATTGAGAATGATCAGCCATGATCGCATTGAATGGCGGTGCTGGCTCGAAGGGCTGAATGGCCTACTCCTGCACCTATTGTCTATTGTCTATTGTCTATTAACTGAATCAAACAGTGCTTTGCAAATCTTATGTGAATGGTATCTTGACAAATCGGAGCAATTCAGACAATTGTCGGGGGAGTTAAACAAGAAATTAGGGGCTGACTTTTGGCCATTAGGAGGAATAAAGGCTCTGGATGATGTTAAGGTTCAGGAGATAATTTGGAAAAGTATTAGGGGTACTCTGGCAAAGGAACTTATTGCCCTGTGGAAACAGTATTGTCAAGAATTAAAGGAAGCTTCAGTGTTGGCAAGTTGGCAGGATAATGCCTTGAAATTGGGAATAAGAATTACTGAAGGGGGAGTGGCTAAATCAGCCGGAGTGTTAAAGAAGGAATGTGCTCATGAGAAACGTTTGAGACAGAAGTCTGGTAAGACCCTGATGGGGTGTGGGGATATGGATGTAAGGGATTACGTAGTCCAATGGCTGGCTTTCCCCGAACGAAGGGAGACTGTTTTTTTTCCTGATTTGGATGAATGGAATCACAGAATTTCCTGAAGTTCCTAACTCCCCCATATGTTGTCAGGATGGCAAACTGGAGTCAGCAGCTTTGAGCATTCTGCTCAGCCAGCTGAACTAGTTGTCCTAATACAACAGAGCAGATTTCCGTTATGAAATGATCTGCCCACACAACAGGTCAAACACCGGTGGATGTAGGGAACCGTTTAGGAAGCTAGAGAGGCATCCCGGGGACAGCGGGTGGTTGTGCCTAAAATGATGGGCCAGACTGAAAGCTCAAATAAAAGCAAGTCTCCCTCGGAAAGGAATGCCAACCATCCAAGACGTCATTAACTTACAGGAGGACGCTCCTGACCGGAAAAGGTACTGTGGAAACAGCTCGGGTGCACAGTTGATTGTGAATCTAAACTGTGGATCACCCCTGCTGGACAGGCTTGTATGTCAGATGATTTAGCAATGTGGGTTATTGAATATATACACTTTGCAACTCATTGTGGTGCTAAAGCAACCAGTGATATAGCACTATACAACTATTACTGGATGCCCATCTGGGTACAGAATTCCTTGTTTATTTGACCCATGAAATAAGAGCCGTTGTCTGAACTTAATCGGTTTGGAATTCCATACCTG